>NW_027458367.1:0-47578 GCF_050624435.1 Tenrec ecaudatus
CACCCCTAGGCTTTAGGCTAGGGCTCCCTAGGCTAAGGCTAGGGCTCCCCTAGCCTTCAGGCTAGGGCACCCCTAGGCTTTAGGCTCCCCTATGCTAAGGCCAGGGCTCCCCTAGCCTTCAGGCTAGGGCACCCCTAGGCTTTAGGCTAGGGCTTCCCTAGGCTAAGGCTAGGGCTCCCCTAGCCTTCAGGCTAGGGCACCCCTAGGCTTTAGGCTCCCCTAGGCTAAGGCTAGGGCTCCCCTAGGCTTCAGGCTAGGGCACCCCTAGGCTTTAGGCTCCCCTAGGCTAAGGCTAGGGCTCCCCTAGCCTTCAGGCTAGGGCACCCCTAGACTTTAGGCTAGGGCTCCCTAGGCTAAGGCTAGGGCTCCCTAGCCTTCAGGCTAGGGCACCCCTAGGCTTTAGGCTCCCCTAGGCTAAGGCTAGGGCTCCCCTAGCTTCAGGCTAGGGCACCCCTAGGCTTTAGGCTCCCCTAGGCTAAGGCTAGGGCTCCCCTAGCCTTCAGGCTAGGGCACCCCTAGACTTTAGGCTAGGGCTCCCCTAGGCTAAGGCTAGGGCTCCCCTAGCCTTCAGGCTAGGGCACCCCTAGGCTTTAGGCTCCCCTAGGCTAAGGCTAGGGCTCCCCTAGCCTTCAGGCTAGGGCACCCCTAGGCTTTAGGCTAGGGCTCCCCTAGGCTAAGGCTAGGGCTCCCCTAGCCATCAGGCTAGGGCACCCCTAGGCTTTAGGCTCCCCTAGGCTAAGGCTAGGGCTCCCCTAGCCTTCAGGCTAGGGCACCCCTAGGCTTTAGGCTAGGGCTCCCTAGGCTAAGGCTAGGGCTCCCCTAGCCTTCAGGCTAGGGCACCCCTAGGCTTTAGGCTCCCCTATGCTAAGGCCAGGGCTCCCCTAGCCTTCAGGCTAGGGCACCCCTAGGCTTTAGGCTAGGCTTCCCTAGGCTAAGGCTAGGGCTCCCCTAGCCTTCAGGCTAGGGCACCCCTAGGCTTTAGGCTCCCCTAGGCTAAGGCTAGGGCTCCCCTAGCCTTCAGGCTAGGGCACCCCTAGGCTTTAGGCTCCCCTAGGCTAAGGCTAGGGCTCCCCTAGCCTTCAGGCTAGGGCACCCCTAGGCTTTAGGCTAGGGCTCCCCTAGGCTAAGGCTAGGGCTCCCCTAGCCTTAAGGCTAGGGCACCCCTAGGCTTTAGGCTCCCTAGGCTAAGGCTAGGGCTCCCCTAGCCTTCAGGCTAGGGCACCCCTAGGTTTTAGGCTAGGGCTCCCCTAGGCTAAGGCTAGGGCTCCCCTAGCCTTCAGGCTAGGGCACCCCTAGGCTTTAGGCTCCCCTAGGCTAAGGCTAGGGCTCACCTAGCCTTCAGGCTAGGGCACCCCTAGGCTTTAGGCTCCCCTAGGCTAAGGCTAGGGCTCCCCTAGCCTTCAGGCTAGGGCACCCTAGGCTTTAGGCTAGGGCTCCCCTAGGCTAAGGCTAGGGCTCCCCTAGCCTTCAGGCTAGGGCACCCCTAGGCTTTAGGCTCCCCTAGGCTAAGGCCAGGGCTCCCCTAGCCTTCAGGCTAGGGCACCCCTAGGCTTTAGGCTAGGGCTCCCCTAGGCTAAGGCTAGGGCTCCCCTAGCCTTCAGGCTAGGGCACCCCTAGGCTTTAGGCTCCCCTACGCTAAGGCTAGGGCTCCCCTAGCCTTCAGGCTAGGGCACCCCTAGGCTTTAGGCTAGGGCTCCCCTAGGCTAAGGCTAGGGCTCCCCTAGCCCTCAGGCTAGGGCACCCCTAGGCTTTAGGCTCCCCTAGGCTAAGGCTAGGGCTCCCCTAGCCTTCAGGCTAGGGCACCCCTAGGCTTTAGGCTAGGGCTCCCCTAGGCTAAGGCTAGGGCTCCCCTAGGCTTTAGGCTCCCCTAGGCTAGGGCTAGGGCTCCCCTAGCCTTCAGGCTAGGGCACCCCTAGGCTTTAGGCTAGGGCTCCCCTAGGCTAAGGCTAGGGCTCCCCTAGCCCTCAGGCTAGGGCACCCCTAGGCTTTAGGCTCCCCTAGGCTAAGGCTAGGGCTCCCCTAGCCTTCAGGCTAGGGCACCCCTAGGCTTTAGGCTAGGGCTCCCCTAGGCTAAGGCTAGGGCTCCCTAGCCTCCAGGCTAGGGCACCCCTAGGCTTTCGGCTCCCCTAGGTAAGGCTAGGGCTCCCCTAGCCTTCAGGCTAGGGCACCCCTAGGCTTTAGGCTAGGGCTTCCCTAGGCTAAGGCTAGGGCTCCCTAGCCTTCAGGCTAGGGCACCCCTAGGCTTTAGGCTCCCCTAGGCTAAGGCTAGGGCTCCCCTAGCCTTCAGGCTAGGGCACCCCTAGGCTTTAGGCTAGGGCTTCCCTAGGCTAAGGCTAGGGCTCTCCTAGCCTTCAGGCTAGGGCACCCCTAGGCTTTAGGCTCCCCTAGGCTAAGGCTAGGGCTCCCCTAGCCTTCAGGCTAGGGCACCCCTAGGCTTTAGGCTAGGGCTTCCTAGGCTAAGGCTAGGGCTCCCCTAGCATTCAGGCTAGGGCACCCCTAGGCTTTAGGCTACCCTAGGCTAAGGCTAGGGCTACCCTAGCCTTCAGGCTAGGGCACCCCTAGGCTTTAGGCTAGGGCTTCCCTAGGCTAAGGCTAGGGCTCCCCTAGCCTTCAGGCTAGGGCACCCCTAGGCTTTAGGCTCCCCTAGGCTAAGGCTAGGGCTCCCCTAGCCTTCAGGCTAGGGCACCCTAGGCTTTAGGCTAGGGCTTCCCTGGGCTAAGGCTAGGGCTCCCCTTGCCTTCAGGCTAGGGCACCCCTAGGCTTTAGGCTCCCCTAGGCTAAGGCTAGGGCTCCCCTAGCCTTCAGGCTAGGGCACCCCTAGGCTTTAGGCTAGGGCTCCCCTAGGCTAAGGCTAGGGCTCCCCTAGCCTTCAGGCTAGGGCACCCCTAGGCTTTAGGCTACCCTAGGCTAAGGCTAGGGCTCCCCTAGCCTTCAGGCTAGGGCACCCCTAGGCTTTAGGCTAGGGCTTCCCTAGGCTAAGGCTAGGGCTCCCCTAGCCTTCAGGCTAGGGCACCCCTAGGCTTTAGGCTCCCCTAGGCTAAGGCTAGGGCTCCCCTAGCCTTCAGGCTAGGGCACCCCTAGGCTTTAGGCTTGGGCTCCCCTAGGCTAAGGCTAGGGCTCCCCTAGCCTTCAGGCTAGGGCACCCCTAGGTTTTAGGCTCCCCTAGGCTAAGGCTAGGCTCCCCTAGCCTTCAGGCTAGGGCACCCCTAGGCTTTAGGCTAGGGCTCCTCTAGGCTAAGGCTATGGCTCCCCCAGCCTTCAGGCTAGGGCACCCCTAGGCTTTAGGCTCCCCTAGGCTAAGGCTAGGGCTCCCCTAGCCTTCAGGCTAGGGCACCCTAGGCTTTAGGCTAGGGCTCCCCTAGGCTAAGGCTAGGGCTCCCCTAGCCTTCAGGCTAGGGCACCCCTAGGCTAAGGCTAGGGCTCCCCTAGCCTAAGGCTAGGCCTCCACTAGCCTTCAGGCTAGGGCACCGCTAGGCTTTCGGCTCCCTAGGCTAAGGCTAGGGCTCCCCTAGCCTTCAGGCTAGGGCACCCTAGGCTTTAGGCTAGGGCTCCCCTAGGCTAAGTCTAGGGCTCCCCTAGGCTAAGGCTAGGGCTCCCCTAGCTTCAGGCTAGTGCACCCCGAGGCTTTAGGCTAGGGCTCCCTAGGCTAAGGCTAGGGCTCCCCTAGCCTGAAGGCTAGGGCACCCCGAGGCTTTAGGCTAGGGTTCCCCTAGGCTAAGGCTAGGGCTCTCCTAGCCTTCAGGCTAGGGCAACCCGAGGCTATAGGCTAGGGCTCCCCTAGGCTAAGGCTAGGGCTCCCCTAGCCTTCAGGCTAGGGCTCCCTAGCCTTCAGGCTAGGGCTCCCCTAGCCTTCAGGCTAGGGCACCCCGAGGCTTTAGGCTAGCGCGCCCCTAGGCTAAGTCTAGGGCTCCCCTAGGCTTCAGGCTAGGGCACCCCGAGGATTTAGGCTAGGGCTCCCCTAGGCTAAGGCTAGGGCTCCCCTAGCCTTCAGGCTAGGGCACCCCGAGGCTTTAGGCTAGGGCTCCCCTAGGCTAAGGCTAGGGCTCCCCTAGCCTTCAGGCTAGGTCACCCCGAGGCTTTAGGCTAGGGCTCCCCTAGGCTAAGGCTAGGGCTCCCCTAGCCTTCAGGCTAGGGCACCCCGAGGCTTTAGGCTAGGGCTCCCCTAGGCTAAGGCTAGGGCTCCCTAGCCTTCAGGCTAGGGCACACCGAGGCTTTAGGCTAGGGCTCCCCTAGGCTAAGGCTAGGGCTCCCTAGCCTTCAGGCTAGGGCACCCCGAGGCTTTAGGCTAGGCTCCCCTAGGCTAAGGCTAGGGCTCCCCTAGCCTTCAGGCTAGGGCACCCCGAGGCTTTAGGCTAGGGCTCCCCTAGGCTAAGGCTAGGACTCCCTAGCCTTCAGGCTAGGGCACCCCGAGGCTTTAGGCTAGGGCTCCCCTAGGCTAAGGCTAGGGCTCCCCTAGGCTAAGGCTAGGGCTCCCTAGCCTTCAGGCTAGGGCACCCCGAGGCTTTAGTCTCCCTAGGCGAAGGCTAGGGCTCCCCTAGCCTTCAGGCTAGGGCACCCCGAGGCTTAGGCTAGGCTCCCCTAGACTAAGGATAGGGCTCCCCTAGCCTTCAGGCTAGGGCACCCCTAGGATTCAGGCTAGGGCAACCCTAGGCTTTAGGCTCCCCTAGGCTAAGGCTAGGGGTCCCCTAGCCTTCAAGCTAGGGCACCCCTAGGCTTTAGGCTAGGGCTCCCCTAGGCTAAGGCTAGGGCTCCCCTAGCCTTCAGGCTAGGGCACCCCTAGGCTTTAGGCTCGCCCTAGGCTAAGGCTAGGGCTCCCCTAGGCTTCAGGCTAGGGCACCCCTAGGCTTTAGGCTCCCCTAGGCTAAGGCTAGGGCTCCCTAGCCTTCAGGCTAGGGCACCCCTAGGCTTTAGGCTAGGGCTCCCCTAGGCTAAGGCTAGGGCTCCCTAGCCTTCAGGCTAGGGCACCCCTAGGCTTTAGGCTCCCCTAGGCTAAGGCTAGGGCTCCCCTAGCCTTCAGGCTAGGGCACCCCTAGGCTTTAGGCTCCCCTAGGCTAAGGCTAGGGCTCCCGTAGCCTTCAGGCTAGGGCACCCCTAGGCTTTAGGCTAGGGCTCCCCTAGGCTAAGGCTAGGGCTCCCCTAGCCTTCAGGCTAGGGCACCCCTAGGCTTTAGGCTCCCCTAGGCTAAGGCTAGGGCTCCCCTAGCCTTCAGGCTAGGGCACCCCTAGGCTTTAGGCTAGGGCTCCCCTAGGCTAAGGCTAGGGCTCCCCTAGCCTTCAGGCTAGGGCACCCCTAGGCTTTAGGCTAGGGCTCCCCTAGGCTAAGGCTAGGGCTCCCCTAGCCTTCAGGCTAGGGCACCCCTAGGCTTTAGGCTCCCCTAGGCTAAGGCTAGGGCTCCCCTAGCCTTCAGGCTAGGGCACCCCTAGGCTTTAGGCTAGGGCTCCCCTAGGCTAAGGCTAGGGCTCCCCTAGCCCTCAGGCTAGGGCACCCCTAGGCTTTAGGCTCCCCTAGGCTAAGGCTAGGGCTCCCCTAGCCTTCAGGCTAGGGCACCCCTAGACTTTCGGCTAGGGCTCCTCTAGAATAAGGCTAGGGCTCCCCTAGCCTTCAGGCTAGGGCACCCCTAGGCTTTCGGCTCCCCTAGGCTAAGGCTAGGGCTCCCCTAGCCTTCAGGCTAGGGCACCCCGAGGCTTTAGGCTAGCGCTCCCCTAGGCTAAGGCTAGGGCTCCCCTAGGCTTCAGGCTAGGGCACCCGAGGCTTTAGGCTAGGGCTCCCCTAGGCTAAGGCTAGGGCTCCCCTAGCCTTCAGGCTAGGGCACCCCGAGGCTTTAGGCTAGGGCTCCCCTAGGCTAAGGCTAGGGCTCCCCTAGCCTTCAGGCTAGGGCACCCCGAGGCTTTAGGCTAGGGCTCCCCTAGGCTAAGGCTAGGGCTCCCTAGCCTTCAGGCTAGGGCACCCCGAGGCTTTAGGCTAGGGCTCCCCTAGGCTAAGGCTAGGGCTCCCCTAGCCTTCAGGCTAGGGCACCCCGAGGCTTTAGGCTAGGGCTCCCCTAGGCTAAGGCTAGCTCTCCCCTAGCCTTCAGGCTAGGGCACCCCGAGGCTTTAGGCTAGGGCTCCCTAGGCTAAGGCTAGGGCTCCCCTAGCCTTCAGGCTAGGGCACCCCGAGGCTTTAGGCTAGGGCTCCCCTAGGCTAAGGCTAGGGCTCCCCTAGCCTTCAGGCTAGGGCACCCCGAGGCTTTAGGCTAGGGCTCCCTAGGCTAAGGCTAGGGCTCCCCTAGCCTTCAGGCTAGGGCACCCCGAGGCTTCAGGCTAGGGCTCCCCTAGGCTAAGACTAGGACTCCCCTAGCCTTCAGGCTAGGGCACCCCGAGGCTTTAGGCTAGGGCTCCCCTAGGCTAAGGCTAGGGCTCCCCTAGCCTTCAGGCTAGGGCACCCCGAGGCTTTAGGCTAGGGCTCCCCTAGGCTAAGGCTAGGGCTCCCCTAGCCTTCAGGCTAGGGCACCCCTAGGCTTTAGGCTCCCCTAGGCTAAGGCTAGGGCTCCCCTAGCCTTCAGGCTAGGGCACCCCTAGGCTTTAGGCTCCCCTAGGCTAAGGCTAGGCTCCCCTAGCCTTCAGGCTAGGGCACCCCTAGGCTTTAGGCTAGGGCTCCCCTAGGCTAAGGCTAGGGCTCCCCTAGCCTTCAGGCTAGGGCACCCCTAGGCTTTAGGCTCCCCTAGGCTAAGGCTAGGGCTCCCCTAGCCTTCAGGCTAGGGCACCCCTAGGCTTTAGGCTAGGCTCTCCTAGGCTAAGGCTAGGGCTCCCTTAGCCTTCAGGCTAGGGCACCCCTAGGCTTTAGGCTCCCCTAGGCTAAGGCTAGGGCTCCCCTAGCCTTCAGGCTAGGGCACCCCTAGGCTTTAGGCTCCCCTAGGCTAAGGCTAGGGCTCCCTAGCCTTCAGGCTAGGGCACCCCTAGGCTTTAGGCTAGGGCTCCCCTAGGCTAAGGCTAGGGCTCCCCTAGCCTTCAGGCTAGGGCACCCCTAGGCTTTAGGCTAGGGCTCCCCTAGGCTAAGGCTAGGGCTCCCCTAGCCTTCAGGCTAGGGCACCCCTAGGCTTTAGGCTCCCCTAGGCTAAGGCTAGGGCTCCCCTAGCCTTCAGGCTAGGGCACCCCTAGGCTTTAGGCTAGGGCTCCCCTAGGCTAAGGCTAGGGCTCCCCTAGCCCTCAGGCTAGGGCACCCCTAGGCTTTAGGCTCCCCTAGGCTAAGGCTAGGGCTCCCCTAGCCTTCAGGCTAGGGCACCCCTAGACTTTCGGCTAGGGCTCCTCTAGAATAAGGCTAGGGCTCCCCTAGCCTTCAGGCTAGGGCACCCCTAGGCTTTCGGCTCCCCTAGGCTAAGGCTAGGGCTCCCCTAGCCTTCAGGCTAGGGCACCCCGAGGCTTTAGGCTAGCGCTCCCCTAGGCTAAGGCTAGGGCTCCCCTAGGCTTCAGGCTAGGGCACCCCGAGGCTTTAGGCTAGGGCTCCCCTAGGCTAAGGCTAGGGCTCCCCTAGCCTTCAGGCTAGGGCACCCCGAGGCTTTAGGCTAGGGCTCCCCTAGGCTAAGGCTAGGGCTCCCCTAGCCTTCAGGCTAGGGCACCCCGAGGCTTTAGGCTAGGGCTCCCCTAGGCTAAGGCTAGGGCTCCCCTAGCCTTCAGGCTAGGCACCCCGAGGCTTTAGGCTAGGGCTCCCCTAGGCTAAGGCTAGGGCTCCCCTAGCCTTCAGGCTAGGGCACCCCGAGGCTTTAGGCTAGGGCTCCCCTAGGCTAAGGCTAGCTCTCCCCTAGCCTTCAGGCTAGGGCACCCCGAGGCTTTAGGCTAGGGCTCCCCTAGGCTAAGGCTAGGGCTCCCCTAGCCTTCAGGCTAGGGCACCCCGAGGCTTTAGGCTAGGGCTCCCCTAGGCTAAGGCTAGGGCTCCCCTAGCCTTCAGGCTAGGGCACCCCGAGGCTTTAGGCTAGGGCTCCCCTAGGCTAAGGCTAGGGCTCCCCTAGCCTTCAGGCTAGGGCACCCCGAGGCTTCAGGCTAGGGCTCCCCTAGGCTAAGACTAGGACTCCCCTAGCCTTCAGGCTAGGGCACCCCGAGGCTTTAGGCTAGGGCTCCCCTAGGCTAAGGCTAGGGCTCCCCTAGCCTTCAGGCTAGGGCACCCCGAGGCTTTAGGCTAGGGCTCCCCTAGGCTAAGGCTAGGGCTCCCCTAGCCTTCAGGCTAGGGCACCCCTAGGCTTTAGGCTCCCCTAGGCTAAGGCTAGGGCTCCCCTAGCCTTCAGGCTAGGGCACCCCTAGGCTTTAGGCTCCCCTAGGCTAAGGCTAGGGCTCCCCTAGCCTTCAGGCTAGGGCACCCCTAGGCTTTAGGCTAGGGCTCCCCTAGGCTAAGGCTAGGGCTCCCCTAGCCTTCAGGCTAGGGCACCCCTAGGCTTTAGGCTCCCCTAGGCTAAGGCTAGGGCTCCCCTAGCCTTCAGGCTAGGGCACCCCTAGGCTTTAGGCTAGGGCTCTCCTAGGCTAAGGCTAGGGCTCCCTTAGCCTTCAGGCTAGGGCACCCCTAGGCTTTAGGCTCCCCTAGGCTAAGGTTAGGGCTCCCCTAGCCTTCAGGCTAGGGCACCCCTAGGCTTTAGGCTCCCCTAGGCTAAGGCTAGGGCTCCCCTAGCCTTCAGGCTAGGGCACCCCTAGGCTTTAGGCTAGGGATCCCCTAGGCTAAGGCTAGGGCTCCCCTAGCCTTCAGGCTAGGGCACCCCTAGGCTTTCGGCTCCCCTAGGTTAAGGCTAGGGCTCCCCTAGCCTTCAGGCTAGGGCACCCCTAGGCTTTTGGCTAGGGCTCCCCTAGGCTAAGGCTAGGGCTCCCCTAGCCTTCAGGCTAGGGCACCGCTAGGCTTTCGGCTCCCCTAGGCTAAGGCTAGGGCTCCCCTAGCATTCAGGCTAGGGCACCCCTAGACTTTCGGCTAGGGTTCCTCTAGAATAAGGCTAGGGCTCCCCTAGCCTTCAGGCTAGGGCACCCCGAGGATTTAGGCTAGGGCTCCCCTAGGCTAAGGCTAGAGCTCCCCTAGCCTTCAGGCTAGGGCACCCCGAGGCTTTAGGCTAGGGCTCCCCTAGGCTAAGGCTAGGGCTCCCCTAGCCTTCAGGCTAGGTCACCCCGAGGCTTTAGGCTAGGGCTCCCCTAGGCTAAGGCTAGGGCTCCCCTAGCCTTCAGGCTAGGGCACCCCGAGGCTTTAGGCTAGGGCTCCCCTAGGCTAAGGCTAGGGCTCCCCTAGCCTTCAGGCTAGGGCACACCGAGGCTTTAGGCTAGGGCTCCCCTAGGCTAAGGCTAGGGCTCCCCTAGCCTTCAGGCTAGGGCACCCCGAGGCTTTAGGCTAGGGCTCCCCTAGGCTAAGGCTAGGGCTCCCCTAGCCTTCAGGCTAGGGCACCCCGAGGCTTTAGGCTAGGGCTCCCCAAGGCTAAGGCTAGGACTCCCCTAGCCTTCAGGCTAGGGCACCCCGAGGCTTTAGGCTAGGGCTCCCCTAGGCTAAGGCTAGGGCTCCCCTAGGCTAAGGCTAGGGCTCCCCTAGCCTTCAGGCTAGGGCACCCCGAGGCTTTAGTCTCCCCTAGGCGAAGGCTAGGGCTCCCCTAGCCTTCAGGCTAGGGCACCCCGAGGCTTTAGGCTCCCCTAGACTAAGGATAGGGCTCCCCTAGCCTTCAGGCTAGGGCACCCCTAGGATTCAGGCTAGGGCAACCCTAGGCTTTAGGCTCCCCTAGGCTAAGGCTAGGGGTCCCCTAGCCTTCAAGCTAGGGCACCCCTAGGCTTTAGGCTAGGGCTCCCCTAGGCTAAGGCTAGGGCTCCCCTAGCCTTCAGGCTAGGGCACCCCTAGGCTTTAGGCTCCCCTAGGCTAAGGCTAGGGCTCCCCTAGGCTTCAGGCTAGGGCACCCCTAGGCTTTAGGCTCCCCTAGGCTAAGGCTAGGGCTCCCCTAGCCTTCAGGCTAGGGCACCCCTAGGCTTTAGGCTAGGGCTCCCCTAGGCTAAGGCTAGGGCTCCCCTAGCCTTCAGGCTAGGGCACCCCTAGGCTTTAGGCTCCCCTAGGCTAAGGCTAGGGCTCCCCTAGCCTTCAGGCTAGGGCACCCCTAGGCTTTAGGCTCCCCTAGGCTAAGGCTAGGGCTCCCGTAGCCTTCAGGCTAGGGCACCCCTAGGCTTTAGGCTAGGGCTCCCCTAGGCTAAGGCTAGGGCTCCCCTAGCCTTCAGGCTAGGGCACCCCTAGGCTTTAGGCTCCCCTAGGCTAAGGCTAGGGCTCCCCTAGCCTTCAGGCTAGGGCACCCCTAGGCTTTAGGCTAGGGCTCCCCTAGGCTAAGGCTAGGGCTCCCCTAGCCTTCAGGCTAGGGCACCCCTAGGCTTTAGGCTAGGGCTCCCCTAGGCTAAGGCTAGGGCTCCCCTAGCCTTCAGGCTAGGGCACCCCTAGGCTTTAGGCTCCCCTAGGCTAAGGCTAGGGCTCCCCTAGCCTTCAGGCTAGGGCACCCCTAGGCTTTAGGCTAGGGCTCCCCTAGGCTAAGGCTAGGGCTCCCCTAGCCCTCAGGCTAGGGCACCCCTAGGCTTTAGGCTCCCCTAGGCTAAGGCTAGGGCTACCCTAGCCTTCAGGCTAGGGCACCCCTAGACTTTCGGCTAGGGCTCCTCTAGAATAAGGCTAGGGCTCCCCTAGCCTTCAGGCTAGGGCACCCCTAGGCTTTCGGCTCCCCTAGGCTAAGGCTAGGGCTCCCCTAGCCTTCAGGCTAGGGCTTCCCTAGCCTTCAGGCTAGGGCACCCCGAGGCTTTTGGCTAGCGCTCCCCTAGGCTAAGGCTAGGGCTCCCCTAGGCTTCAGGCTAGGGCACCCCGAGGCTTTAGGCTAGGGCTCCCCTAGGCTAAGGCTAGGGCTCCCCTAGCCTTCAGGCTAGGGCACCCCGAGGCTTTAGGCTAGGGCTCCCCTAGGCTAAGGCTAGGGCTCCCCTAGCCTTCAGGCTAGGGCACCCCGAGGCTTTAGGCTAGGGCTCCCCTAGGCTAAGGCTAGGGCTCCCCTAGCCTTCAGGCTAGGGCACCCCGAGGCTTTAGGCTAGGGCTCCCCTAGGCTAAGGCTAGGGCTCCCCTAGCCTTCAGGCTAGGGCACCCCGAGGCTTTAGGCTAGGGCTCCCCTAGGCTAAGGCTAGGTCTCCCCTAGCCTTCAGGCTAGGGCACCCCGAGGCTTTAGGCTAGGGCTCCCTAGGCTAAGGCTAGGGCTCCCCTAGCCTTCAGGCTAGGGCACCCCGAGGCTTTAGGCTAGGGCTCCCCTAGGCTAAGGCTAGGGCTCCCCTAGCCTTCAGGCTAGGGCACCCCGAGGCTTTAGGCTAGGGCTCCCCTAGGCTAAGGCTAGGGCTCCCCTAGCCTTCAGGCTAGGGCACCCCGAGGCTTCAGGCTAGGTCTCCCCTAGGCTAAGACTAGGGCTCCCCTAGCCTTCAGGCTAGGGCACCCCGAGGCTTTAGGCTAGGGCTCCCCTAGGCTAAGGCTAGGGCTCCCCTAGCCTTCAGGCTAGGGCACCCCGAGGCTTTAGGCTAGGGCTCCCCTAGGCTAAGGCTAGGGATCCCCTAGCCTTCAGGCTAGGGCACCCCGAGGCTTTAGGCTAGGGCTCCCCTAGGCTAAGGCTAGGACTCCCCTAGCCTTCAGGCTAGGGCACCCCGAGGCTTTAGGCTAGGGCTCCCCTAGGCTAAGGCTAGGGCTCCCCTAGGCTAAGGCTAGGGCTCCCCTAGCCTTCAGGCTAGGGCACCCCGAGGCTTTAGTCTCCCCTAGGCGAAGGTTAGGGCTCCCCTAGCCTTCAGGCTAGGGCACCCCGAGGCTTTAGGCTCCCCTAGACTAAGGATAGGGCTCCCCTAGCCTTCAGGCTAGGGCACCCCTAGGATTCAGGCTAGGGCAACCCTAGGCTTTAGGCTCCCCTAGGCTAAGGCTAGGGGTCCCCTAGCCTTCAAGCTAGGGCACCCCTAGGCTTTAGGCTAGGGCTCCCCTAGGCTAAGGCTAGGGCTCCCCTAGCCTTCAGGCTAGGGCACCCCTAGGCTTTAGGCTCCCCTAGGCTAAGGCTAGGGCTCCCCTAGGCTTCAGGCTAGGGCACCCCTAGGCTTTAGGCTCCCCTAGGCTAAGGCTAGGGCTCCCCTAGCCTTCAGGCTAGGGCACCCCTAGACTTTAGGCTAGGGCTCCCCTAGGCTAAGGCTAGGGCTCCCCTAGCCTTCAGGCTAGGGCACCCCTAGGCTTTAGGCTCCCCTAGGCTAAGGCTAGGGCTCCCCTAGCCTTCAGGCTAGGGCACCCCTAGGCTTTAGGCTCCCCTAGGCTAAGGCTAGGGCTCCCCTAGCCTTCAGGCTAGGGCACCCCTAGGCTTTAGGCTAGGGCTCCCCTAGGCTAAGGCTAGGGCTCCCCTAGCCTTCAGGCTAGGGCACCCCTAGGCTTTAGGCTCCCCTAGGCTAAGGCTAGGGCTCCCCTAGCCTTCAGGCTAGGGCACCCCTAGGCTTTAGGCTAGGGCTCCCCTAGGCTAAGGCTAGGGCTCCCTTAGCCTTCAGGCTAGGGCACCCCTAGGCTTTAGGCTCCCCTAGGCTAAGGCTAGGGCTCCCCTAGCCTTCAGGCTAGGGCACCCCTAGGCTTTAGGCTCCCCTAGGCTAAGGCTAGGGCTCCCCTAGCCTTCAGGCTAGGGCACCCCTAGGATTTAGGCTAGGGATCCCCTAGGCTAAGGCTAGGGCTCCCCTAGCCTTCAGGCTAGGGCACCCCTAGGCTTTCGGCTCCCCTAGGTTAAGGCTAGGGCTCCCCTAGCCTTCAGGCTAGGGCACCCCTAGGCTTTAGGCTAGGGCTCCCCTAGGCTAAGGCTAGGGCTCCCCTAGCCTTCAGGCTAGGGCACCGCTAGGCTTTCGGCTCCCCTAGGCTAAGGCTAGGGCTCCCCTAGCATTCAGGCTAGGGCACCCCTAGACTTTCGGCTAGGGTTCCTCTAGAATAAGGCTAGGGCTCCCCTAGCCTTCAGGCTAGGGCACCCCTAGGCTTTCGGCTCCCCTAGGCTAAGGCTAGGGCTCCCCTAGCCTTCAGGCTAGGGCACCCCTAGGCTTTCGCCTAGGGCTCCCCTAGGCTAAGGCTAGGGCTCCCCTAGCCTTCAGGCTAGGGCACCCCTAGGCTAAGGCTAGGGCTCCCCTAGGCTAAGGCTAGGCCTCCACTAGCCTTCAGGCTAGGGCACCCCTAGGCTTTCGGCTCCCCTAGGCTAAGGCTAGGGCTCCCCTAGCCTTCAGGCTAGGGCACCCCGAGGCTTTAGTCTCCCCTAGGCGAAGGCTAGGGCTCCCCTAGCCTTCAGGCTAGGGCACCCCGAGGCTTTAGGCTCCCCAAGACTAAGGATAGGGCTCCCCTAGCCTTCAGGCTAGGGCACCCCTAGGCTTCAGGCTAGGGCAACCCTAGGCTTTAGGCTCCCCTAGGCTAAGGCTAGGTGTCCCCTAGCCTTCAAGCTAGGGCACCCCTAGGCTTTAGTCTAGGGCTCCCCTAGGCTAAGGCTAGGGCTCCCCTAGCCTTCAGGCTAGGGCACCCCTAGGCTTTAGGCTAGGGCTCCCCTAGGCTAAGGCTAGGGCTCCCCTAGGCTAAGGCTAGGGCTCCCCTAGCCTTCAGGCTAGTGCACCCCGAGGCTTTAGTCTAGGGCTCCCCTAGGCTAAGGCTAGGGCTCCCCTAGCCTGAAGGCTAGGGCACCCCGAGGCTTTAGGCTAGGGTTCCCCTAGGCTAAGGCTAGGGCTCCCCTAGCCTTCAGGCTAGGGCAACCCGAGGCTATAGGCTAGGGCTCCCCTAGGCTAAGGCTAGGGCTCCCCTAGCCTTCAGGCTAGGGCTCCCCTAGCCTTCAGGCTAGGGCACCCCGAGGCTTTAGGCTAGCGCTCCCCTAGGCTAAGGCTAGGGCTCCCCTAGGCTTCAGGCTAGGGCACCCCGAGGATTTAGGCTAGGGCTCCCCTAGGCTAAGGCTAGGGCTCCCCTAGCCTTCAGGCTAGGGCACCCCGAGGCTTTAGGCTAGGGCTCCCCTAGGCTAAGGCTAGGGCTCCCCTAGCCTTCAGGCTAGGTCACCCCGAGGCTTTAGGCTAGGGCTCCCCTAGGCTAAGGCTAGGGCTCCCCTAGCCTTCAGGCTAGGGCACCCCGAGGCTTTAGGCTAGGGCTCCCCTAGGCTAAGGCTAGGGCTCCCCTAGCCTTCCGGCTAGGGCACACCGAGGCTTTAGGCTAGGGCTCCCCTAGGCTAAGGCTAGGGCTCCCCTAGCCTTCAGGCTAGGTCACCCCGAGGCTTTAGGCTAGGGCTCCCCTAGGCTAAGGCTAGGGCTCCCCTAGCCTTCAGGCTAGGGCACCCCGAGGCTTTAGGCTAGGGCTCCCCTAGGCTAAGGCTAGGGCTCCCCTAGCCTTCAGGCTAGGGCACCCCGAGGCTTTACGCTAGGGCTCCCCTAGGCTAAGGCTAGGGCTCCCCTAGCCTTCAGGCTAGGGCACCCCGAGGCTTTAGGCTAGGGCTCCCCTAGGCTAAGGCTAGGGCTCCCCTAGCCTTCAGGCTAGGGCACCCCGAGGCTTTAGGCTAGGGCTCCCCTAGGCTAAGGCTAGGGCTCCCCTAGCCTTCAGGCTAGGGCACCCCGAGGCTTTAGGCAAAGGCTCCCCTAGGCTAAGGCTAGGACTCCCCTAGCCTTCAGGCTAGGGCACCCCGAGGCTTTAGGCTAGGGCTCCCCTAGGCTAAGGCTAGGGCTCCCCTAGGCTAAGGCTAGGGCTCCCCTAGCCTTCAGGCTAGGGCACCCCGAGGCTTTAGTCTCCCCTAGGCGAAGGCTAGGGCTCCCCTAGCCTTCAGGCTAGGGCACCCCGAGGCTTTAGGCTCCCCTAGACTAAGGATAGGGCTCCCCTAGCCTTCAGGCTAGGGCACCCCTAGGATTCAGGCTAGGGCAACCCTAGGCTTTAGGCTCCCCTAGGCTAAGGCTAGGGGTCCCCTAGCCTTCAAGCTAGGGCACCCCTAGGCTTTAGGCTAGGGCTCCCCTAGGCTAAGGCTAGGGCTCCCCTAGCATTCAGGCTAGGGCACCCCTAGGCTTTAGGCTCCCCTAGGCTAAGGCTAGGGCACCCCTAGGCTTCAGGCTAGGGCACCCCTAGGCTTTAGTCTCCCCTAGGCTAAGGCTAGGGCTCCCCTAGCCTTCAGGCTAGGGCACCCCTAGGCTTTAGGCTAGGGCTCCCCTAGGCTAAGGCTAGGGCTCCCCTAGCCTTCAGGCTAGGGCACCCCTAGGCTTTAGGCTCCCCTAGGCTAAGGCTAGGGCTCCCCTAGCCTTCAGGCTAGGGCACCCCTAGGCTTTAGGCTCCCCTAGGCTAAGGCTAGGGCTCCCCTAGCCTTCAGGCTAGGGCACCCCTAGGCTTTAGGCTAGGGCTCCCCTAGGCTAAGGCTAGGGCTCCCGTAGCCTTCAGGCTAGGGCACCCCTAGGCTTTAGGCTCCCCTAGGCTAAGGCTAGGGCTCCCCTAGCCTTCAGGCTAGGGCACCCCTAGGCTTTAGGCTAGGGCTCCCCTAGGCTAAGGCTAGGGCTCCCCTAGCCTTCAGGCTAGGGCACCCCTAGGCTTTAGGCTAGGGCTCCCCTAGGCTAAGGCTAGGGCTCCCCTAGCCTTCAGGCTAGGGCACCCCTAGGCTTTAGGCTCCCCTAGGCTAAGGCTAGGGCTCCCCTAGCCTTCAGGCTAGGGCACCCCTAGGCTTTAGGCTAGGGCTCCCCTAGGCTAAGGCTAGGGCTCCCCTAGCCCTCAGGCTAGGGCACCCCTAGGCTTTAGGCTCCCCTAGGCTAAGGCTAGGGCTCCCCTAGCCTTCAGGCTAGGGCACCCCTAGGCTTTAGGCTAGGGCTCCCCTAGGCTAAGGCTAGGGCTCCCCTAGCCTTCAGGCTAGGGCACCCCTAGGCTTTCGGCTCCCCTAGGTTAAGGCTAGGGCTCCCCTAGCCTTCAGGCTAGGGCACCCCTAGGCTTTAGGCTAGGGCTCCCCTAGGCTAAGGCTAGGGCTCCCCTAGCCTTCAGGCTAGGGCACCGCTAGGCTTTCGGCTCCCCTAGGCTAAGGCTAGGGCTCCCCTAGCATTCAGGCTAGGGCACCCCTAGACTTTCGGCTAGGGCTCCTCTAGAATAAGGCTAGGGCTCCCCTAGCCTTCAGGCTAGGGCACCCCTAGGCTTTCGGCTCCCCTAGGCTAAGGCTAGGGCTCCCCTAGCCTTCAGGCTAGGGCACCCCGAGGCTTTAGGCTAGCGCTCCCCTAGGCTAAGGCTAGGGCTCCCCTAGGCTTCAGGCTAGGGCACCCCGAGGCTTTAGGCTAGGGCTCCCCTAGGCTAAGGCTAGGGCTCCCCTAGCCTTCAGGCTAGGGCACCCCGAGGCTTTAGGCTAGGGCTCCCCTAGGCTAAGGCTAGGGCTCCCCTAGCCTTCAGGCTAGGGCACCCCGAGGCTTTAGGCTAGGGCTCCCCTAGGCTAAGGCTAGGGCTCCCCTAGCCTTCAGGCTAGGGCACCCCGAGGCTTTAGGCTAGGGCTCCCCTAGGCTAAGGCTAGGGCTCCCCAAGCCTTCAGGCTAGGGCACCCCGAGGCTTTAGGCTAGGGCTCCCCTAGGCTAAGGCTAGGTCTCCCCTAGCCTTCAGGCTAGGGCACCCCGAGGCTTTAGGCTAGGGCTCCCCTAGGCTAAGGCTAGGGCTCCCCTAGCCTTCAGGCTAGGGCACCCCGAGGCTTTAGGCTAGGGCTCCCCTAGGCTAAGGCTAGGGCTCCCCTAGCCTTCAGGCTAGGGCACCCCGAGGCTTCAGGCTAGGGCTCCCCTAGGCTAAGGCTAGGGCTCCCCTAGCCTTCAGGCTAGGGCACCCCGAGGCTTCAGGCTAGGGCTCCCCTAGGCTAAGGCTAGGGCTCCCCTAGCCTTCAGGCTAGGGCACCCCGAGGCTTTAGGCTAGGGCTCCCCTAGGCTAAGGCTAGGGCTCCCCTAGCCTTCAGGCTAGGGCACCCCGAGGCTTTAGGCTAGGGCTCCCCTAGGCCAAGGCTAGGGATCCCCTAGCCTTCAGGCTAGGGCACCCCGAGGCTTTAGGCTAGGGCTCCCCTAGGCTAAGGCTAGGGCTCCCCTAGCCTTCAGGCTAGGGCACCCCGAGGCTTTAGGCTAGGGCTCCCCTAGGCTAAGGCTAGGTCTCCCCTAGCCTTCAGGCTAGGACACCCCGAGGCTTTAGGCTAGGGCTCCCCTAGGCTAAGGCTAGGGCTCCCCTAGCCTTCAGGCTAGGGCACCCCGAGGCTTTAGGCTAGGGCTCCCCTAGGCTAAGGCTAGGGCTCCCCTAGCCTTCAGGCTAGGGCACCCCGAGGCTTTAGGCTAGGGCTCCCCTAGGGTAAGGCTAGGGCTCCCCTAGCCTTCAGGCTAGGGCACCCCGAGGCTTTAGGCTAGGGCTCCCATAGGCTAAGGCTAGGGCTCCCCTAGCCTTCAGGCTAGGGCACCCCGAGGCTTTAGGCTAGGGCTCCCCTAGGCTAAGGCTATGGCTCCCCTAGCCTTCAGGATAGGGCACCCCGAGGCTTTAGGCTAGGGCTCCCCTAGGCTAAGGCTAGGACTCCCCTAGCCTTCAGGCTAGGGCACCCCGAGGCTTTAGGCTAGGGCTCCCCTAGGCTAAGGCTAGGGCTCCCCTAGGCTAAGGCTAGGGCTCCCCTAGCCTTCAGGCTAGGGCACCCTGAGGCTTTAGTCTCCCCTAGGCGAAGGTTAGGGCTCCCCTAGCCTTCAGGCTAGGGCACCCCGAGGCTTTAGGCTCCCCTAGACTAAGGATAGGGCTCCCCTAGCCTTCAGGCTAGGGCACCCCTAGGATTCAGGCTAGGGCAACCCTAGGCTTTAGGCTCCCCTAGGCTAAGGCTAGGGGTCCCCTAGCCTTCAAGTTGGGCACCCCTAGGCTTTAGGCTAGGGCTCCCCTAGGCTAAGGCTAGGGCTCCCCTAGCCTTCAGGCTAGGGCACCCCTAGGCTTTAGGCTCCCCTAGGCTAAGGCTAGGGCTCCCCTAGGCTTCAGGCTAGGGCACCCCTAGGCTTTAGGCTCCCCTAGGCTAAGGCTAGGGCTCCCCTAGCCTTCAGGCTAGGGCACCCCTAGACTTTAGGCTAGGGCTCCCTAGGCTAAGGCTAGGGCTCCCCTAGCCTTCAGGCTAGGGCACCCCTAGGCTTTAGGCTTCCCTAGGCTAAGGCTAGGGCTCCCCTAGCCTTCAGGCTAGGGCACCCCTAGGCTTTAGGCTCCCCTAGGCTAAGGCTAGGGCTCCCCTAGCCTTCAGGCTAGGGCACCCCTAGGCTTTAGGCTAGGGCTCCCCTAGGCTAAGGCTAGGGCTCCCCTAGCCTTCAGGCTAGGGCACCCCTAGGCTTTAGGCTCCCCTAGGCTAAGGCTAGGGCTCCCCTAGCCTTCAGGCTAGGGCACCCCTAGGCTTTAGGCTAGGGCTCCCCAAGGCTAAGGCTAGGGCTCCCTTAGCCTTCAGGCTAGGGCACCCCTAGGCTTTAGTCTCCCCTAGGCTAAGGCTAGGGCTCCCCTAGCCTTCAGGCTAGGGCACCCCTAGGCTTTATGCTAGGGCTCCCCTAGGCTAAGGCTAGGGCTCCCCTAGCCCTCAGGCTAGGGCACCCCTAGGCTTTAGGCTCCCCTAGGCTAAGGCTAGGGCTCCCCTAGCCTTCAGGCTAGGGCACCCCTAGGCTTTAGGCTAGGGCTCCCCTAGGCTAAGGCTAGGGCTCCCCTAGCCTTCAGACTAGGGCACCCCTAGGCCTTCGGCTCCCCTAGGTTAAGGCTAGGGCTCCCCTAGCCTTCAGGCTAGGGCACCCCTAGGCTTTAGGCTAGGGCTCCCCTAGGCTAAGGCTAGGGCTCCCCTAGCCTTCAGGCTAGGGCACCGCTAGGCTTTCGGCTCCCCTAGGCTAAGGCTAGGGCTCCCCTAGCATTCAGGCTAGGGCACCCCTAGACTTTCGGCTAGGGTTCCTCTAGAATAAGGCTAGGGCTCCCCTAGCCTTCAGGCTAGGGCACCCCTAGGCTTTCGGCTCCCCTAGGCTAAGGCTAGGGCTCCCCTAGCCTTCAGGCTAGGGCACCCCTAGGCTTTCGCCTAGGGCTCCCCTAGGCTAAGGCTAGGGCTCCCCTAGCCTTCAGGCTAGGGCACCCCTTGGCTAAGGCTAGGGCTCCCCTAGGCTAAGGCTAGGCCTCCACTAGCCTTCAGGCTAGGGCACCCCTAGGCTTTCGGCTCCCCTAGGCTAAGGCTAGGGCTCCCCTAGCCTTCAGGCTAGGGCACCCCGAGGCTTTAGTCTCCCCTAGGCGAAGGCTAGGGCTCCACTAGCCTTCAGGCTAGGGCACCCCGAGGCTTTAGGCTCCCCAAGACTAAGGATAGGGCTCCCCTAGCCTTCAGGCTAGGGCACCCCTAGGCTTCAGGCTAGGGCAACCCTAGGCTTTAGGCTCCCCTAGGCTAAGGCTAGGTGTCCCCTAGCCTTCAAGCTAGGGCACCCCTAGGCTTTAGTCTAGGGCTCCCCTAGGCTAAGGCTAGGGCTCCCCTAGCCTTCAGGCTAGGGCACCCCTAGGCTTTAGGCTCCCCTAGGCTAAGGCTAGGGCTCCCCTAGGCTTCAGGCTAGGGCACCCCTAGGCTTTAGTCTCCCCTAGGCTAAGGTTAGGGCTCCCCTAGCCTTCAGGCTATGGCACCCCTAGGCTTTAGGCTAGGGCTCCCCTAGGCTAAGGCTAGGGCTCCCCTAGCCTTCAGGCTAGGGCACCCCTAGGCTTTAGGCTCCCCTAGGCTAAGGCTAGGGCTCCCCTAGCCTTCAGGCTAGGGCACCCCTAGGCTTTAGGCTCCCCTAGGCTAAGGCTAGGGCTCCCCTAGCCTTCAGGCTAGGGCACCCCTAGGCTTTAGGCTCCCCTAGGCTAAGGCTAGGGCTCCCCTAGCCTTCAGGCTAGGGCACCCCTAGGCTTTAGGCTAGGGCTCCCCTAGGCTAAGGCTAGGGCTCCCCTAGCCTTCAGGCTAGGGCACCCCTAGTCTTTAGGCTCCCCTAGGCTAAGGCTAGGGCTCCCCTAGCCTTCAGGCTAGGGCACCCCGAGGCTTTAGGCTAGGGCTCCCCTAGGCTAAGGCTAGGGCTCCCCTAGCCTTCAGGCTAGGGCACCCCTAGGCTTTAGGCTCCCCTAGGCTAAGGCTAGGGCTCCCCTAGCCTTCAGGCTAGGGCACCCCTAGGCTTTAGACTAGGGCTCCCTTAGGCTAAGGCTAGGGCTCCCCTAGCCCTCAGGCTAGGGCACCACTAGGCTTTAGGCTCCCCTAGGCTAAGGCTAGGGCTCCCCTAGCCTTCAGGCTAGGGCACCCCTAGGCTTTAGGCTAGGGCTCCCCTAGGCTAAGGCTAGGGCTCCCCTAGCCTTCAGGCTAGGGCACCCCTAGGCTTTCGGCTCCCCTAGGTTAAGGCTAGGGCTCCCCTAGCCTTCAGGCTAGGGCACCCCTAGGCTTTAGGCTAGGGCTCCCCTAGGCTAAGGCTAGGGCTCCCCTAGCCTTCAGGCTAGGGCACCCCTAGGCTTTCGGCTCCCCTAGGCTAAGGCTAGGGCTCCCCTAGCATTCAGGCTAGGGCACCCCTAGACTTTAGGCTAGGGCTCCCCTAGAATAAGGCTAGGGCTCCCCTAGCCTTCAGGCTAGGGCACTCCTAGGCTTTCGGCTCCCCTAGGCTAAGGCTAGGGCTCCCCTAGCCTTCAGGCTAGGGCACCCCTAGGCTTTCGCCTAGGGCTCCCCTAGGCTAAGGCTAGGGCTCCCCTAGCCTTCAGGCTAGGGCACCCCTAGGCTAAGGCTAGGGCTCCCCTAGGCTAAGGCTAGGCCTCCACTAGCCTTCAGGCTAGGGCACCCCTAGGCTTTCGGCTCCCCTAGGCTAAGGCTAGGGCTCCCCTAGGCTAAGGCTAGGGCTCCCCTAGCCTTCAGGCTAGTGCACCCCGAGGCTTTAGGCTAGGGCTCCCCTAGGCTAAGGCTAGGGCTCCCCTAGCCTTCAGGCTAGGGCACCCCGAGGCTTTAGGCTAGGGTTCCCCTAGGCTAAGGCTAGGGCTCCCCAAGCCTTCAGGCTAGGGCAACCCGAGGCTTTAGGCTAGGGCTCCCCTAGGCTAAGGCTAGGGCTCCCCTAGCCTTCAGGCTAGGGCTCCCCTAGCCTTCAGGCTAGGGCTCCCCTAGCCTTCAGGCTAGGGCTCCCCTAGCCTTCAGGCTAGGGCTCCCCTAGCCTTCAGGCTAGGGCACCCCGAGGCTTTAGGCTAGCGCTCCCCTAGGCTAAGGCTAGGGCTCCCCTAGGCTTCAGGCTAGGGCACCGCGAGGCTTTAGGCTAGGGCTCCCCTAGGCTAAGGCTAGGGCTCCCCTAGCCTTCAGGCTAGGGCACCCCGAGGCTTTAGGCTAGGGCTCCCCTAGGCTAAGGCTAGGGCTCCCCTAGCCTTCAGGCTAGGTCACCCCGAGGCTTTAGGCTAGGGCTCCCCTAGGCTAAGGCTAAGGCTCCCCTAGCCTTCAGGCTAGGGCACCCCGAGGCTTTAGGCTAGGGCTCCCCTAGGCTAAGGCTAGGGCTCCCCTAGCCTTCAGGCTAGGGCACCCCGAGGCTTTAGGCTAGGGCTCCCCTAGGCTAAGGCTAGGTCTCCCCTAGCCTTCAGGCTAGGGCACCCCGAGGCTTTAGGCTAGGGCTCCCCTAGGCTAAGGCTAGGGCTCCCCTAGCCTTCAGGCTAGGGCACCCCGAGGCTTTAGGCTAGGGCTCCCCTAGGCTACGGCTAGGGCTCCCCTAGCCTTCAGGCTAGGGCACCCCGAGGCTTTAGGCTAGGGCTCCCCTAGGCTAAGGCTAGGACTCCCCTAGCCTTCAGGCTAGGGCACCCCGAGGCTTTAGGCTAGGGCTCCCCTAGGCTAAGGCTAGGGCTCCCCTAGCCTTCAGGCTAGGGCACCCCGAGGCTTTAGGCTAGGGCTCCCCTAGGCTAAGGCTAGGGCTCCCCTAGCCTTCAGGCTAGGGCACCCCGAGGCTTTAGGCTAGGGCTCCCCTAGGCTAAGGCTAGGGCTCCCCTAGCCTTCAGGCTAGGGCACCCCGAGGCTTTAGGCTAGGGCTCCCCTAGGCTAAGGCTAGGGATCCCCTAGCCTTCAGGCTAGGGCACCCCGAGGCTTTAGGCTAGGGCTCCCCTAGGCTAAGGCTAGGGCTCCCCTAGCCTTCAGGCTAGGGCACCCCGAGGCTTTAGGCTAGGGCTACCCTAGGCTAAGGCTAGGTCTCCCCTAGCCTTCAGGCTAGGACACCCCGAGGCTTTAGGCTAGGGCTCCCCTAGGCTAAGGCTAGGGCTCCCCTAGCCTTCAGGCTAGGGCACCCCGAGGCTTTAGGCTAGGGCTCCCCTAGGCTAAGGCTAGGGCTCCCCTAGCCTTCAGGCTAGGGCACCCCGAGGCTTTAGGCTAGGGCTCCCCTAGGCTAAGGCTAGGGCTCCCCTAGCCTTCAGGCTAGGGCACCCCGAGGCTTTAGGCTAGGGCTCCCCTAGGCTAAGGCTAGGGCTCCCCTAGCCTTCAGGCTAGGGCACCCCGAGGCTTTAGGCTAGGCCTCCCCTAGGCTAAGGCTAGGGCTCCCCTAGCCTTCAGGCTAGGGCACCCGGAGGCTTTAGGCTAGGGCTCCCCTAGGCTAAGGCTAGGGCTCCCCTAGCCTTCAGGCTAGGGCACCCCGAGGCTTTAGGCTAGGGCTCCCCTAGGCTAAGGCTAGGGCTCCCCTAGGCGAAGGCTAGGGCTCCCCTAGCCTTCAGGCTAGGGCACCCCGAGGCTTTAGTCTCCCCTAGGCGAAGGCTAGGGCTCCCCTAGCCTTCAGGCTAGGGCACCCCGAGGCTTTAGGCTCCCCTAGACTAAGGATAGGGCTCCCCTAGCCTTCAGGCTAGGGCACCCCTAGGCTTCAGGCTAGGGCAACCCTAGGCTTTAGGCTCCCCTAGGCTAAGGCTAGGCGTCCCCTAGCCTTCAAGCTAGGGCACCCCTAGGCTTTAGGCTAGGGCTCCCCTAGGCTAAGGCTAGGGCTCCCCTAGCCTTCAGGCTAGGGCACCCCTAGGCTTTAGGCTCCCCTAGGCTAAGGCTAGGGCTCCCCTAGGCTTCAGGCTAGGGCACCCCTAGGCTTTAGGCTCCCCTAGGCTAAGGCTAGGGCTCCCCTAGCCTTCAGGCTAGGGCACCCCTAGGCTTTAGGCAAGGGCTCCCCTAGGCTAAGGCTAGGGCTCCCCTAGCCTTCAGGCTAGGGCACCCCTAGGCTTTAGGCTCCCCTAGGCTAAGGCTAGGGCTACCCTAGCCTTCAGGCTAGGGCACCCCTAGGCTTTAGGCTCCCCTAGGCTAAGGCTAGGGCTCCCCTAGCCTTTCGGCAAGGGCACCCCTAGGCTTTAGGCTAGGGCTCCCCTAGGCTAAGGCTAGGGCTCCCCTAGCCTTCAGGCTAGGGCACCACTAGGCTTTAGGCTCCCCTAGGCTAAGGCTAGGGCTCCACTAGCCTTCAGGCTAGGGCACCCCTAGGCTTTAGGTTAGGGCTCCCCTAGGCTAAGGCTAGGGCTCCCCTAGCCTTCAGGCTAGGGCACCCCTAGGCTTTAGGCTCCCCTAGGCTAAGGCTAGGGCTCCCCTAGCCTTCAGGCTAGGGCACCCCTAGGCTTTAGGCTAGGGCTCCCCTAGGCTAAGGCTAGGGCTCCCCTAGCCTTCAGGCTAGGGCACCCCTAGGCTTTAGGCTCCCCTAGGCTAAGGCCAGGGCTCCCCTAGCCTTCAGGCTAGGGCACCCCTAGGCTTTAGGCTAGGGCTTCCCTAGGCTAAGGCTAGGGCTCCCCTAGCCTTCAGGCTAGGGCACCCCTAGGCTTTAGGCTCCCCTAGGCTAAGGCTAGGGCTCCCCTAGCCTTCAGGCTAGGGCACCCCTAGGCTTTAGGCTAGGGCTTCCCTAGGCTAAGGCTAGGGCTCCCCTAGCCTTCAGGCTAGGACACCCCTAGGCTTTAGGCTCCCCTAGTCTAAGGCTAGGGCTCCCCTAGCCTTCAGGCTAGGGCACCCCTAGGCTTTAGGCTAGGGCTTCCCTAGGCTAAGGCTAGGGCTCCCCTAGCCTTCAGGCTAGGGCACCCCTAGGCTTTAGGCTCCCCTAGGCTAAGGCTAGGGCTCCCCTAGCCTTCAGGCTAGGGCACCCCTAGGCTTTAGGCTAGGGCTTCCCTAGGCTAAGGCTAGGGCTCTCCTAGCCTTCAGGCTAGGGCACCCCTAGGCTTTAGGCTCCCCTAGGCTAAGGCTAGGGCTCCCCTAGCCTTCAGGCTAGGGCACGCCTAGGCTTTAGGCTAGGGCTTCCCTAGGCTAAGGCTAGGGCTCCCCTAGCCTTCAGGCTAGGGCACCCCTAGGCTTTAGGCTCCCCTAGGCTAAGGCTAGGGCTCCCCTAGCCTTCAGGCTAGGGCACCCCTAGGCTTTAGGCTAGGGCTTCCCTAGGCTAAGGCTAGGGCTCCCCTAGCCTTCAGGCTAGGGCACCCCTAGGCTTTAGGCTCCCCTAGGCTAAGGCTAGGGCTTCCCTAGCCTTCAGGCTAGGGCACCCCTAGGCTTTAGGCTAGGGCTTCCCTAGGCTAAGGCTAGGGCTCCCCTAGCCTTCAGGCTAGGACACCCCTAGGCTTCAGGCTCCCATAGGCTAAGGCTAGGGCTCCCCTAGCCTTCAGGCTAGGGCACCCATAGGCTTTAGGCTAGGGCTTCCCTAGGCTAAGGCTAGGGCTCCCCTAGCCTTCAAGCTAGGGCACCCCTAGGCTTTAGGCTCCCCTAGGCTAAGGCTAGGGCTCCCCTAGCCTTCAAGCTAGGGCACCCCTAGGCTTTAGGCTAGGGCTTCCCTAGGCTAAGGCTAGGGCTCCCCTAGCCTTCAGGCTAGGGCACCCCTAGGCTTTAGGCTCCCCTAGGCTAAGGCTAGGGCTCCCCTAACATTCAGGCTAGGGCACCCCTAGGCTTTAGGCTAGGGCTCCCCTATGCTAAGGCTAAGGCTCCCCTAGCCTTCAGGCTAGGGCACCCCTAGGCTTTAGGCTCCCCTAGGCTAAGGCTAGGGCTCCCCTAGCCTTCAGGCTAGGGCACCCCTAGGCTTTAGGCTAGGGCTTCCCTAGGCTAAGGCTAGGGCTCCCCTAGCCTTCAGGCTAGGGCACCCCTAGGCTTTAGGCTCCCCTAGGCTAAGGCTAGGGCTCCCCTAGCCTTCAGGCTAGGGCACCCCTAGGCTTTAGGCTAGGGCTCCCCTAGGCTAAGGCTAGGGCTCCCCTAGCCTTCAGGCTAGGGCACCCCTAGGCTTTAGGCTCCCCTAGGCTAAGGCTAGGGCACTCCTAGCCTTCAGGCTAGGGCACCCCTAGGCTTTAGGCTAGGGCTCCCCTAGGCTAAGGCTAGGGCTCCCCTAGCCTTCAGGCTAGGGCACCCCTAGGCTTTAGGCTCCCCTAGGCTAAGGCTAGGGCTCCCCTAGCCTTCAGGCTAGGGCACCCCTAGGCTTTAGGCTAGGGCTCCCCTAGGCTAAGGCTAGGGCTCCCCTAGCCTTCAGGCTAGGGCACCCCTAGGCTTTAGGCTCCCCTAGGCTAAGCTAGGTCTCCCCTAGCCTTCAGGCTAGGGCACCCCTAGGCTTTAGGCTAGGGCTCCCCTAGGCTAAGGCTAGGGCTCCCCTAGCCTTCAGGCTAGGGCACCCCTAGGCTTTAGGCTCCCCTAGGCTAAGCTATGTCTCCCCTAGCCTTCAGGCTAGGGCACCCCGAGGCTTTAGGCTAGGGCTCCCCTAGGCTAAGGCTAGGGCTCCCCTAGCCTTCAGGCTAGGGCACCCCGAGGCTTTAGGCTAGGGCTCCCCTAGGCTAAGGCTAGGGCTCCCCTAGCCTTCAGGCTAGGGCACCCCGAGGCTTTAGGCTAGGGCTCCCCTAGGCTAAGGCTAGGGCTCCCCTAGCCTTCAGGCTAGGGCACCCCGAGGCTTTAGGCTAGGGCTCCCCTAGGCTAAGGCTAGGGCTCCCCTAGCCTTCAGGCTAGGGCACCCCGAGGCTTTAGGCTAGGGCTCCCCTAGGCTAAGGCTAGGGCTCCCCTAGCCTTCAGGCTAGGGCACCCCGAGGCTTTAGGCTAGGGCTCCCCTAGGCTAAGGCTAGGGCTCCCCTAGCCTTCAGGCTAGGGCACCCCGAGGCTTTAGGCTAGGGCTCCCCTAGGCTAAGGCTAGGGCTCCCCTAGCCTTCAGGCTAGGGCACCCCGAGGCTTTAGGCTAGGGCTCCCCTAGGCTAAGGCTAGGGCTCCCCTAGGCTAAGGCTAGGGCTCCCCTAGCCTTCAGGCTAGGGCACCCCGAGGCTTTAGTCTCCCCTAGGCGAAGGCTAGGGCTCCCCTAGCCTTCAGGCTAGGGCACCCCGAGGCTTTAGGCTCCCCTAGACTAAGGATAGGGCTCCCCTAGCCTTCAGGCTAGGGCACCCCTAGGCTTCAGGCTAGGGCAACCCTAGGCTTTAGGCTCCCCTAGGCTAAGGCTAGGGGTCCCCTAGCCTTCAAGCTAGGGCACCCCTAGGCTTTAGGCTCCCCTAGGCTAAGGCTAGGGCTCCCCTAGGCTTCAGGCTAGGGCACCCCTAGGCTTTAGGCTCCCCTAGGCTAAGGCTAGGGCTCCCCTAGCCTTCAGGCTAGGGCACCCCTAGGCTTTAGGCTCCCCTAGGCTAAGGCGAGGGCTCCCCTAGCCTTCAGGCAAGGGCACCCCTAGGCTTTAGGCTAGGGCTCCCCTAGGCTAAGGCTAGGGCTCCCCTAGCCTTCAGGCTAGGGCACCCCTAGGCTTTAGGCTCCCCTAGGCTAAGGCTAGGGTTCCCCTAGCCTTCAGGCTAGGGCACCCCTAGGCTTTAGGCTAGGGCTCCCCTAGGCTAAGGCTAGGGCTCCCCTAGCCTTCAGGCTAGGGCACCCCTAGGCTTTAGGCTCCCCTAGGCTAAGGCTAGGGCTCCCCTAGCCTTCAGGCTAGGGCACCCCTAGGCTTTAGGCTCCCCTAGGCTAAGGCTAGGGCTCCCCTAGCCTTCAGGCTAGGGCACCCCTAGGCTTTAGGCTAGGGCTCCCCTAGGCTAAGGCTAGGGCTCCCCTAGCCTTCAGGCTAGGGCACCACTAGGCTTTAGGCTCCCCTAGGCTAAGGCCAGGGCTCCCCTAGACTTCAGGCTAGGGCACCCCTAGGCTTTAGGCTAGGGCTTCCCTAGGCTAAGGCTAGGGCTCCCCTAGCCTTCAGGCTAGGGCACCCCTAGGCTTTAGGCTCCCCTAGGCTAAGGCTAGGGCTCCCCTAGCCTTCAGGCTAGGGCACCCCTAGGCTTTAGGCTATGGCTTCCCTAGGCTAAGGCTAGGGCTCCCCTAGCCTTCAGGCTTGGGCACCCCTAGGCTTTAGGCTCCCCTAGTCTAAGGCTAGGGCTCCCCTAGCCTTCAGGCTAGGGCACCCCTAGGCTTTAGGCTAGGGCTTCCCTAGGCTAAGGCTAGGGCTCCCCTAGCCTTCAGGCTAGGGCACCCCTAGGCTTTAGGCTCCCCTAGGCTAAGGCTAGGGCTCCCCTAGCCTTCAGGCTTGGGCACCCCTAGGCTTTAGGCTAGGGCTTCCCTAGGCTAAGGCTAGGGCTCTCCTAGCCTTCAGGCTAGGGCACCCCTAAGCTTTAGGATCCCCTAGGCTAAGGCTAGGGCTCCCCTAGCCTTCAGGCTAGGGCACCCCTAGGCTTTAGGCTAGGGCTCCCCTAGGCTAAGGCTAGGGCTCCCCTAGCCTTCAGGCTAGGGCACCCCGAGGCTTTAGGCTAGGGCTCCCCTAGGCTAAGGCTAGGGCTCCCCTAGCCTTCAGGCTAGGGCACCCCGAGGCTTTAGGCTAGGGCTCCCCTAGGCTAAGGCTAGGGCTCCCCTAGCCTTCAGGCTAGGGCACCCCGAGGCTTTAGGCTAGGGCTCCCCTAGGCTAAGGCTAGGGCTCCCCTAGCCTTCAGGCTAGGGCACCCCGAGGCTTTAGGCTAGGCCTCCCCTAGGCTAAGGCTAGGGCTCCCCTAGCCTTCAGGCTAGGGCACCCGGAGGCTTTAGGCTAGGGCTCCCCTAGGCTAAGGCTAGGGCTCCCCTAGCCTTCAGGCTAGGGCACCCCGAGGCTTTAGGCTAGGGCTCCCCTAGGCTAAGGCTAGGGCTCCCCTAGGCGAAGGCTAGGGCTCCCCTAGCCTTCAGGCTAGGGCACCCCGAGGCTTTAGTCTCCCCTAGGCGAAGGCTAGGGCTCCCCTAGCCTTCAGGCTAGGGCACCCCGAGGCTTTAGGCTCCCCTAGACTAAGGATAGGGCTCCCCTAGCCTTCAGGCTAGGGCACCCCTAGGCTTCAGGCTAGGGCAACCCTAGGCTTTAGGCTCCCCTAGGCTAAGGCTAGGCGTCCCCTAGCCTTCAAGCTAGGGCACCC
The DNA here is from genome assembly GCF_050624435.1 of Tenrec ecaudatus. Taxonomy (NCBI): domain Eukaryota; kingdom Metazoa; phylum Chordata; class Mammalia; order Afrosoricida; family Tenrecidae; genus Tenrec; species Tenrec ecaudatus. The sequence goes on from NW_027458367.1 coordinate 28,225, forward strand.
CTAGGCTTTAGGCTAGGGCTCCCCTAGGCTAAGGCTAGGGCTCCCCTAGCCTTCAGGCTAGGGCACCCCTAGGCTTTAGGCTCCCCTAGGCTAAGGCTAGGGCTCCCCTAGGCTTCAGGCTAGGGCACCCCTAGGCTTTAGGCTCCCCTAGGCTAAGGCTAGGGCTCCCCTAGCCTTCAGGCTAGGGCACCCCTAGGCTTTAGGCAAGGGCTCCCCTAGGCTAAGGCTAGGGCTCCCCTAGCCTTCAGGCTAGGGCACCCCTAGGCTTTAGGCTCCCCTAGGCTAAGGCTAGGGCTACCCTAGCCTTCAGGCTAGGGCACCCCTAGGCTTTAGGCTCCCCTAGGCTAAGGCTAGGGCTCCCCTAGCCTTTCGGCAAGGGCACCCCTAGGCTTTAGGCTAGGGCTCCCCTAGGCTAAGGCTAGGGCTCCCCTAGCCTTCAGGCTAGGGCACCACTAGGCTTTAGGCTCCCCTAGGCTAAGGCTAGGGCTCCACTAGCCTTCAGGCTAGGGCACCCCTAGGCTTTAGGTTAGGGCTCCCCTAGGCTAAGGCTAGGGCTCCCCTAGCCTTCAGGCTAGGGCACCCCTAGGCTTTAGGCTCCCCTAGGCTAAGGCTAGGGCTCCCCTAGCCTTCAGGCTAGGGCACCCCTAGGCTTTAGGCTAGGGCTCCCCTAGGCTAAGGCTAGGGCTCCCCTAGCCTTCAGGCTAGGGCACCCCTAGGCTTTAGGCTCCCCTAGGCTAAGGCCAGGGCTCCCCTAGCCTTCAGGCTAGGGCACCCCTAGGCTTTAGGCTAGGGCTTCCCTAGGCTAAGGCTAGGGCTCCCCTAGCCTTCAGGCTAGGGCACCCCTAGGCTTTAGGCTCCCCTAGGCTAAGGCTAGGGCTCCCCTAGCCTTCAGGCTAGGGCACCCCTAGGCTTTAGGCTAGGGCTTCCCTAGGCTAAGGCTAGGGCTCCCCTAGCCTTCAGGCTAGGACACCCCTAGGCTTTAGGCTCCCCTAGTCTAAGGCTAGGGCTCCCCTAGCCTTCAGGCTAGGGCACCCCTAGGCTTTAGGCTAGGGCTTCCCTAGGCTAAGGCTAGGGCTTCCCTAGCCTTCAGGCTAGGGCACCCCTAGGCTTTAGGCTCCCCTAGGCTAAGGCTAGGGCTCCCCTAGCCTTCAGGCTAGGGCACCCCTAGGCTTTAGGCTAGGGCTTCCCTAGGCTAAGGCTAGGGCTCTCCTAGCCTTCAGGCTAGGGCACCCCTAGGCTTTAGGCTCCCCTAGGCTAAGGCTAGGGCTCCCCTAGCCTTCAGGCTAGGGCACGCCTAGGCTTTAGGCTAGGGCTTCCCTAGGCTAAGGCTAGGGCTCCCCTAGCCTTCAGGCTAGGGCACCCCTAGGCTTTAGGCTCCCCTAGGCTAAGGCTAGGGCTCCCCTAGCCTTCAGGCTAGGGCACCCCTAGGCTTTAGGCTAGGGCTTCCCTAGGCTAAGGCTAGGGCTCCCCTAGCCTTCAGGCTAGGGCACCCCTAGGCTTTAGGCTCCCCTAGGCTAAGGCTAGGGCTTCCCTAGCCTTCAGGCTAGGGCACCCCTAGGCTTTAGGCTAGGGCTTCCCTAGGCTAAGGCTAGGGCTCCCCTAGCCTTCAGGCTAGGACACCCCTAGGCTTCAGGCTCCCATAGGCTAAGGCTAGGGCTCCCCTAGCCTTCAGGCTAGGGCACCCATAGGCTTTAGGCTAGGGCTTCCCTAGGCTAAGGCTAGGGCTCCCCTAGCCTTCAAGCTAGGGCACCCCTAGGCTTTAGGCTCCCCTAGGCTAAGGCTAGGGCTCCCCTAGCCTTCAAGCTAGGGCACCCCTAGGCTTTAGGCTAGGGCTTCCCTAGGCTAAGGCTAGGGCTCCCCTAGCCTTCAGGCTAGGGCACCCCTAGGCTTTAGGCTCCCCTAGGCTAAGGCTAGGGCTCCCCTAACATTCAGGCTAGGGCACCCCTAGGCTTTAGGCTAGGGCTCCCCTATGCTAAGGCTAAGGCTCCCCTAGCCTTCAGGCTAGGGCACCCCTAGGCTTTAGGCTCCCCTAGGCTAAGGCTAGGGCTCCCCTAGCCTTCAGGCTAGGGCACCCCTAGGCTTTAGGCTAGGGCTTCCCTAGGCTAAGGCTAGGGCTCCCCTAGCCTTCAGGCTACGGCACCCCTAGGCTTTAGGCTCCCCTAGGCTAAGGCTAGGGCTCCCCTAGCCTTCAGGCTAGGGCACCCCTAGGCTTTAGGCTAGGGCTCCCCTAGGCTAAGGCTAGGGCTCCCCTAGCCTTCAGGCTAGGGCACCCCTAGGCTTTAGGCTCCCCTAGGCTAAGGCTAGGGCACTCCTAGCCTTCAGGCTAGGGCACCCCTAGGCTTTAGGCTAGGGCTCCCCTAGGCTAAGGCTAGGGCTCCCCTAGCCTTCAGGCTAGGGCACCCCTAGGCTTTAGGCTCCCCTAGGCTAAGGCTAGGGCTCCCCTAGCCTTCAGGCTAGGGCACCCCTAGGCTTTAGGCTAGGGCTCCCCTAGGCTAAGGCTAGGGCTCCCCTAGCCTTCAGGCTAGGGCACCCCTAGGCTTTAGGCTCCCCTAGGCTAAGCTAGGTCTCCCCTAGCCTTCAGGCTAGGGCACCCCTAGGCTTTAGGCTAGGGCTCCCCTAGGCTAAGGCTAGGGCTCCCCTAGCCTTCAGGCTAGGGCACCCCTAGGCTTTAGGCTCCCCTAGGCTAAGCTATGTCTCCCCTAGCCTTCAGGCTAGGGCACCCCGAGGCTTTAGGCTAGGGCTCCCCTAGGCTAAGGCTAGGGCTCCCCTAGCCTTCAGGCTAGGGCACCCCGAGGCTTTAGGCTAGGGCTCCCCTAGGCTAAGGCTAGGGCTCCCCTAGCCTTCAGGCTAGGGCACCCCGAGGCTTTAGGCTAGGGCTCCCCTAGGCTAAGGCTAGGGCTCCCCTAGCCTTCAGGCTAGGGCACCCCGAGGCTTTAGGCTAGGGCTCCCCTAGGCTAAGGCTAGGGCTCCCCTAGCCTTCAGGCTAGGGCACCCCGAGGCTTTAGGCTAGGGCTCCCCTAGGCTAAGGCTAGGGCTCCCCTAGCCTTCAGGCTAGGGCACCCCGAGGCTTTAGGCTAGGGCTCCCCTAGGCTAAGGCTAGGGCTCCCCTAGCCTTCAGGCTAGGGCACCCCGAGGCTTTAGGCTAGGGCTCCCCTAGGCTAAGGCTAGGGCTCCCCTAGCCTTCAGGCTAGGGCACCCCGAGGCTTTAGGCTAGGGCTCCCCTAGGCTAAGGCTAGGGCTCCCCTAGGCTAAGGCTAGGGCTCCCCTAGCCTTCAGGCTAGGGCACCCCGAGGCTTTAGTCTCCCCTAGGCGAAGGCTAGGGCTCCCCTAGCCTTCAGGCTAGGGCACCCCGAGGCTTTAGGCTCCCCTAGACTAAGGATAGGGCTCCCCTAGCCTTCAGGCTAGGGCACCCCTAGGCTTCAGGCTAGGGCAACCCTAGGCTTTAGGCTCCCCTAGGCTAAGGCTAGGGGTCCCCTAGCCTTCAAGCTAGGGCACCCCTAGGCTTTAGGCTCCCCTAGGCTAAGGCTAGGGCTCCCCTAGGCTTCAGGCTAGGGCACCCCTAGGCTTTAGGCTCCCCTAGGCTAAGGCTAGGGCTCCCCTAGCCTTCAGGCTAGGGCACCCCTAGGCTTTAGGCTCCCCTAGGCTAAGGCGAGGGCTCCCCTAGCCTTCAGGCAAGGGCACCCCTAGGCTTTAGGCTAGGGCTCCCCTAGGCTAAGGCTAGGGCTCCCCTAGCCTTCAGGCTAGGGCACCCCTAGGCTTTAGGCTCCCCTAGGCTAAGGCTAGGGTTCCCCTAGCCTTCAGGCTAGGGCACCCCTAGGCTTTAGGCTAGGGCTCCCCTAGGCTAAGGCTAGGGCTCCCCTAGCCTTCAGGCTAGGGCACCCCTAGGCTTTAGGCTCCCCTAGGCTAAGGCTAGGGCTCCCCTAGCCTTCAGGCTAGGGCACCCCTAGGCTTTAGGCTCCCCTAGGCTAAGGCTAGGGCTCCCCTAGCCTTCAGGCTAGGGCACCCCTAGGCTTTAGGCTAGGGCTCCCCTAGGCTAAGGCTAGGGCTCCCCTAGCCTTCAGGCTAGGGCACCACTAGGCTTTAGGCTCCCCTAGGCTAAGGCCAGGGCTCCCCTAGACTTCAGGCTAGGGCACCCCTAGGCTTTAGGCTAGGGCTTCCCTAGGCTAAGGCTAGGGCTCCCCTAGCCTTCAGGCTAGGGCACCCCTAGGCTTTAGGCTCCCCTAGGCTAAGGCTAGGGCTCCCCTAGCCTTCAGGCTAGGGCACCCCTAGGCTTTAGGCTATGGCTTCCCTAGGCTAAGGCTAGGGCTCCCCTAGCCTTCAGGCTTGGGCACCCCTAGGCTTTAGGCTCCCCTAGTCTAAGGCTAGGGCTCCCCTAGCCTTCAGGCTAGGGCACCCCTAGGCTTTAGGCTAGGGCTTCCCTAGGCTAAGGCTAGGGCTCCCCTAGCCTTCAGGCTAGGGCACCCCTAGGCTTTAGGCTCCCCTAGGCTAAGGCTAGGGCTCCCCTAGCCTTCAGGCTTGGGCACCCCTAGGCTTTAGGCTAGGGCTTCCCTAGGCTAAGGCTAGGGCTCTCCTAGCCTTCAGGCTAGGGCACCCCTAAGCTTTAGGATCCCCTAGGCTAAGGCTAGGGCTCCCCTAGCCTTCAGGCTAGGGCACCCCTAGGCTTTAGGCTAGGGCTTCCCTAGGCTAACTAGGGCTCCCCTAGCCTTCAGGCTAGGGCACCCCTAGGCTTTAGGCTCCCCTAGGCTAAGGCTATGGCTCCCCTAGCCTTCAGGCTAGGGCACCCCTAGGCTTTAGGCTAGGGCTTCCCTAGGCTAAGGCTAGGGCTCCCCTAGCCTTCAGGCTAGGGCACCCCGAGGCTTTAGGCTAGGGCTCCCCTAGGCTAAGGCTAGGGCTCCCCTAGCCTTCAGGCTAGGGCACCCCGAGGCTTTAGGCTAGGGCTCCCCTAGGCTAAGGCTAGGGCTCCCCTAGCCTTCATGCTAGGGCACCCCGAGGCTTTAGGCTAGGGCTCCCCTAGGCTAAGGCTAGGGCTCCCCTAGGCTAAGGCTAGGGCTCCCCTAGCCTTCAGGCTAGGGCACCCCGAGGCTTTAGTCTCCCCTAGGCGAAGGCTAGGGCTCCCCTAGCCTTCAGGCTAGGGCACCCCGAGGCTTTAGGCTCCCCTAGACTAAGGATAGGGCTCCCCTAGCCTTCAGGCTAGGGCACCCCTAGGCTTCAGGCTAGGGCAACCCTAGGCTTTAGGCTCCCCTAGGCTAAGGCTAGGGGTCCCCTAGCCTTCAAGCTAGGGCACCCCTAGGCTTTAGGCTCCCCTAGGCTAAGGCTAGGGCTCCCCTAGGCTTCAGGCTAGGGCACCCCTAGGCTTTAGGCTCCCCTAGGCTAAGGCTAGGGCTCCCCTAGCCTTCAGGCTAGGGCACCCCTAGGCTTTAGGCTCCCCTAGACTAAGGCTAGGGCTCCCCTAGCCTTCAGGCAAGGGCACCCCTAGGCTTTAGGCTAGGGCTCCCCTAGGCTAAGGCTAGGGCTCCCCTAGCCTTCAGCCTAGGGCACCCCTAGGCTTTAGGCTCCCCTAGGCTAAGGCTAGGGTTCCCCTAGCCTTCAGGCTAGGGCACCCCTAGGCTTTAGGTTAGGGCTCCCCTAGGCTAAGGCTAGGGCTCCCCTAGCCTTCAGGCTAGGGCACCCCTAGGCTTTAGGCTCCCCTAGGCTAAGGCTAGGGCTCCCCTAGCCTTCAGGCTAGGGCACCCCTAGGCTTTAGGCTCCCCTAGGCTAAGGCTAGGGCTCCCCTAGCCTTCAGGCTAGGGCACCCCTAGGCTTTAGGCTCCCCTAGGCTAAGGCTAGGGCTCCCCTAGCCTTCAGGCTAGGGCACCCCTAGGCTTTAGGCTAGGGCTCCCCTAGGCTAAGGCTAGGGCTCCCCTAGCCTTCAGGCTAGGGCACCACTAGGCTTTAGGCTCCCCTAGGCTAAGGCCAGGGCTCCCCTAGACTTCAGGCTAGGGCACCCCTAGGCTTTAGGCTAGGGCTTCCCTAGGCTAAGGCTAGGGCTCCCCTAGCCTTCAGGCTAGGGCACCCCTAGGCTTTAGGCTCCCCTAGGCTAAGGCTAGGGCTCCCCTAGCCTTCAGGCTAGAGCACCCCTAGGCTTTAGGCTATGGCTTCCCTAGGCTAAGGCTAGGGCTCCCCTAGCCTTCAGGCTTGGGCACCCCTAGGCTTTAGGCTCCCCTAGTCTAAGGCTAGGGCTCCCCTAGCCTTCAGGCTAGGGCACCCCTAGGCTTTAGGCTAGGGCTTCCCTAGGCTAAGGCTAGGGCTCCCCTAGCCTTCAGGCTAGGGCACCCCTAGGCTTTAGGCTCCCCTAGGCTAAGGCTAGGGCTCCCCTAGCCTTCAGGCTTGGGCACCCCTAGGCTTTAGGCTAGGGCTTCCCTAGGCTAAGGCTAGGGCTCTACTAGCCTTCAGGCTAGGGCACCCCTAAGCTTTAGGCTCCCCTAGGCTAAGGCTAGGGCTCCCCTAGCCTTCAGGCTAGGGCACCCCTAGGCTTTAGGCTAGGGCTTCCCTAGGCTAACTAGGGCTCCCCTAGCCTTCAGGCTAGGGCACCCCTAGGCTTTAGGCTCCCCTAGGCTAAGGCTATGGCTCCCCTAGCCTTCAGGCTAGGGCACCCCTAGGCTTTAGGCTAGGGCTTCCATAGGCTAAGGCTAGGGCTCCCCTAGCCTTCAGGCTAGGGCACCCCTAGGCTTTAGGCTAGGGCTCCCCTAGGCTAAGGCTAGGGCTCCCCTAGCCCTCAGGCTAGGGCACCCCTAGGCTTTAGGCTCCCCTAGGCTAAGGCTAGGGCTCCCCTAGCCTTCAGGCTAGGGCACCCCTAGGCTTTAGGCTAGGGCTCCCCTAGGCTAAGGCTAGGGCTCCCCTAGCCTTCAGGCTAGGGCACCCCTAGGCTTTCGGCTCCCCTAGGTTAAGGCTAGGGCTCCCCTAGCCTTCAGGCTAGGGCACCCCTAGGCTTTAGGCTAGGGCTCCCCTAGGCTAAGGCTAGGGCTCCCCTAGCCTTCAGGCTAGGGCACCCCTAGGCTTTCGGCTCCCCTAGGCTAAGGCTAGGGCTCCCAAGCATTCAGGCTAGGGCACCCCTAGACTTTAGGCTAGGGCTCCCCTAGAATAAGGCTAGGGCTCCCCTAGCCTTCAGGCTAGGGCACTCCTAGGCTTTCGGCTCCCCTAGGCTAAGGCTAGGGCTCCCCTAGCCTTCAGGCTAGGGCACCCCTAGGCTTTCGCCTATGGCTCCCCTAGGCTAAGGCTAGGGCTCCCCTAGCCTTCAGGCTAGGGCACCCCTAGGCTAAGGCTAGGGCTCCCCTAGGCTAAGGCTAGGCCTCCACTAGCCTTCAGGCTAGGGCACCCCTAGGCTTTCGGCTCCCCTAGGCTAAGGCTAGGGCTCCCCTAGCCTTCAGGCTAGGGCACCCCTAGGCTTTAGGCTAGGGCTCCCCTAGGCTAAGGCTAGGGCTCCCCTAGGCTAAGGCTAGGGCTCCCCTAGCCTTCAGGCTAGTGCACCCCGAGGCTTTAGGCTAGGGCTCCCCTAGGCTAAGGCTAGGGCTCCCCTAGCCTTCAGGCTAGGGCACCACTAGGCTTTAGGCTCCCCTAGGCTAAGGCCAGGGCTCCCCTAGACTTCAGGCTAGGGCACCCCTAGGCTTTAGGCTAGGGCTTCCCTAGGCTAAGGCTAGGGCTCCCCTAGCCTTCAGGCTAGGGCACCCCTAGGCTTTAGGCTCCCCTAGGCTAAGGCTAGGGCTCCCCTAGCCTTCAGGCTAGGGCACCCCTAGGCTTTAGGCTATGGCTTCCCTAGGCTAAGGCTAGGGCTCCCCTAGCCTTCAGGCTTGGGCACCCCTAGGCTTTAGGCTCCCCTAGTCTAAGGCTAGGGCTCCCCTAGCCTTCAGGCTAGGGCACCCCTAGGCTTTAGGCTAGGGCTTCCCTAGGCTAAGGCTAGGGCTCCCCTAGCCTTCAGGCTAGGGCACCCCTAGGCTTTAGGCTCCCCTAGGCTAAGGCTAGGGCTCCCCTAGCCTTCAGGCTTGGGCACCCCTAGGCTTTAGGCTAGGGCTTCCCTAGGCTAAGGCTAGGGCTCTCCTAGCCTTCAGGCTAGGGCACCCCTAAGCTTTAGGCTCCCCTAGGCTAAGGCTAGGGCTCCCCTAGCCTTCAGGCTAGGGCACCCCTAGGCTTTAGGCTAGGGCTTCCCTAGGCTAACTAGGGCTCCCCTAGCCTTCAGGCTAGGGCACCCCTAGGCTTTAGGCTCCCCTAGGCTAAGGCTATGGCTCCCCTAGCCTTCAGGCTAGGGCACCCCTAGGCTTTAGGCTAGGGCTTCCCTAGGCTAAGGCTAGGGCTCCCCTAGCCTTCAGGCTAGGGCACCCCGAGGCTTTAGGCTAGGGCTCCCCTAGGCTAAGGCTAGGGCTCCCCTAGCCTTCAGGCTAGGGCACCCCGAGGCTTTAGGCTAGGGCTCCCCTAGGCTAAGGCTAGGGCTCCCCTAGCCTTCAGGCTAGGGCACCCCGAGGCTTTAGGCTACGGCTCCCCTAGGCTAAGGCTAGGGCTCCCCTAGGCTAAGGCTAGGGCTCCCCTAGCCTTCAGGCTAGGGCACCCCAAGGCTTTAGTCTCCCCTAGGCGAAGGCTAGGGCTCCCCTAGCCTTCAGGCTAGGGTACCCCGAGGCTTTAGGCTCCCCTAGACTAAGGATAGGGCTCCCCTAGCCTTCAGGCTAGGGCACCCCTAGGCTTCAGGCTAGGGCAACCCTAGGCTTTAGGCTCCCCTAGGCTAAGGCTAGGGGTCCCCTAGCCTTCAAGCTAGGGCACCCCTAGGCTTTAGGCTCCCCTAGGCTAAGGCTAGGGCTCCCCTAGGCTTCAGGCTAGGGCACCCCTAGGCTTTAGGCTCCCCTAGGCTAAGGCTAGGGCTCCCCTAGCCTTCAGGCTAGGGCACCCCTAGGCTTTAGGCTAGGGCTCCCCTAGGCTAAGGCTAGGGCTCCCCTAGCCTTCAGCCTAGGGCACCCCTAGGCTTTAGGCTCCCCTAGGCTAAGGCTAGGGTTCCCCTAGCCTTCAGGCTAGGGCACCCCTAGGCTTTAGGTTAGGGCTCCCCTAGGCTAAGGCTAGGGCTCCCCTAGCCTTCAGGCTAGGGCACCCCTAGGCTTTAGGCTCCCCTAGGCTAAGGCTAGGGCTCCCCTAGCCTTCAGGCTAGGGCACCCCTAGGCTTTAGGCTCCCCTAGGCTAAGGCTAGGGCTCCCCTAGCCTTCAGGCTAGGGCACCCCTAGGCTTTAGGCTAGGGCTCCCCTAGGCTAAGGCTAGGGCTCCCCTAGCCTTCAGGCTAGGGCACCACTAGGCTTTAGGCTCCCCTAGGCTAAGGCCAGGGCTCCCCTAGACTTCAGGCTAGGGCACCCCTAGGCTTTAGGCTAGGGCTTCCCTAGGCTAAGGCTAGGGCTCCCCTAGCCTTCAGGCTAGGGCACCCCTAGGCTTTAGGCTCCCCTAGGCTAAGGCTAGGGCTCCCCTAGCCTTCAGGCTAGAGCACCCCTAGGCTTTAGGCTATGGCTTCCCTAGGCTAAGGCTAGGGCTCCCCTAGCCTTCAGGCTTGGGCACCCCTAGGCTTTAGGCTCCCCTAGTCTAAGGCTAGGGCTCCCCTAGCCTTCAGGCTAGGGCACCCCTAGGCTTTAGGCTAGGGCTTCCCTAGGCTAAGGCTAGGGCTCCCCTAGCCTTCAGGCTAGGGCACCCCTAGGCTTTAGGCTCCCCTAGGCTAAGGCTAGGGCTCCCCTAGCCTTCAGGCTTGGGCACCCCTAGGCTTTAGGCTAGGGCTTCCCTAGGCTAAGGCTAGGGCTCTCCTAGCCTTCAGGCTAGGGCACCCCTAAGCTTTAGGCTCCCCTAGGCTAAGGCTAGGGCTCCCCTAGCCTTCAGGCTAGGGCACCCCTAGGCTTTAGGCTAGGGCTTCCCTAGGCTAACTAGGGCTCCCCTAGCCTTCAGGCTAGGGCACCCCTAGGCTTTAGGCTCCCCTAGGCTAAGGCTATGGCTCCCCTAGCCTTCAGGCTAGGGCACCCCTAGGCTTTAGGCTAGGGCTTCCATAGGCTAAGGCTAGGGCTCCCCTAGCCTTCAGGCTAGGGCACCCCTAGGCTTTAGGCTAGGGCTCCCCTAGGCTAAGGCTAGGGCTCCCCTAGCCCTCAGGCTAGGGCACCCCTAGGCTTTAGGCTCCCCTAGGCTAAGGCTAGGGCTCCCCTAGCCTTCAGGCTAGGGCACCCCTAGGCTTTAGGCTAGGGCTCCCCTAGGCTAAGGCTAGGGCTCCCCTAGCCTTCAGGCTAGGGCACCCCTAGGCTTTCGGCTCCCCTAGGTTAAGGCTAGGGCTCCCCTAGCCTTCAGGCTAGGGCACCCCTAGGCTTTAGGCTAGGGCTCCCCTAGGCTAAGGCTAGGGCTCCCCTAGCCTTCAGGCTAGGGCACCCCTAGGCTTTCGGCTCCCCTAGGCTAAGGCTAGGGCTCCCAAGCATTCAGGCTAGGGCACCCCTAGACTTTAGGCTAGGGCTCCCCTAGAATAAGGCTAGGGCTCCCCTAGCCTTCAGGCTAGGGCACTCCTAGGCTTTCGGCTCCCCTAGGCTAAGGCTAGGGCTCCCCTAGCCTTCAGGCTAGGGCACCCCTAGGCTTTCGCCTAGGGCTCCCCTAGGCTAAGGCTAGGGCTCCCCTAGCCTTCAGGCTAGGCCACCCCTAGGCTAAGGCTAGGGCTCCCCTAGGCTAAGGCTAGGCCTCCACTAGCCTTCAGGCTAGGGCACCCCTAGGCTTTCGGCTCCCCTAGGCTAAGGCTAGGGCTCCCCTAGCCTTCAGGCTAGGGCACCCCTAGGCTTTAGGCTAGGGCTCCCCTAGGCTAAGGCTAGGGCTCCCCTAGGCTAAGGCTAGGGCTCCCCTAGCCTTCAGGCTAGTGCACCCCGAGGCTTTAGGCTAGGGCTCCCCTAGGCTAAGGCTAGGGCTCCCCTAGCCTTCAGGCTAGGGCACCACTAGGCTTTAGGCTCCCCTAGGCTAAGGCCAGGGCTCCCCTAGACTTCAGGCTAGGGCACCCCTAGGCTTTAGGCTAGGGCTTCCCTAGGCTAAGGCTAGGGCTCCCCTAGCCTTCAGGCTAGGGCACCCCTAGGCTTTAGGCTCCCCTAGGCTAAGGCTAGGGCTCCCCTAGCCTTCAGGCTAGGGCACCCCTAGGCTTTAGGCTATGGCTTCCCTAGGCTAAGGCTAGGGCTCCCCTAGCCTTCAGGCTTGGGCACCCCTAGGCTTTAGGCTCCCCTAGTCTAAGGCTAGGGCTCCCCTAGCCTTCAGGCTAGGGCACCCCTAGGCTTTAGGCTAGGGCTTCCCTAGGCTAAGGCTAGGGCTCCCCTAGCCTTCAGGCTAGGGCACCCCTAGGCTTTAGGCTCCCCTAGGCTAAGGCTAGGGCTCCCCTAGCCTTCAGGCTTGGGCACCCCTAGGCTTTAGGCTAGGGCTTCCCTAGGCTAAGGCTAGGGCTCTCCTAGCCTTCAGGCTAGGGCACCCCTAAGCTTTAGGCTCCCCTAGGCTAAGGCTAGGGCTCCCCTAGCCTTCAGGCTAGGGCACCCCTAGGCTTTAGGCTAGGGCTTCCCTAGGCTAACTAGGGCTCCCCTAGCCTTCAGGCTAGGGCACCCCTAGGCTTTAGGCTCCCCTAGGCTAAGGCTATGGCTCCCCTAGCCTTCAGGCTAGGGCACCCCTAGGCTTTAGGCTAGGGCTTCCCTAGGCTAAGGCTAGGGCTCCCCTAGCCTTCAGGCTAGGGCACCCCGAGGCTTTAGGCTAGGGCTCCCCTAGGCTAAGGCTAGGGCTCCCCTAGCCTTCAGGCTAGGGCACCCCGAGGCTTTAGGCTAGGGCTCCCCTAGGCTAAGGCTAGGGCTCCCCTAGCCTTCAGGCTAGGGCACCCCGAGGCTTTAGGCTAGGGCTCCCCTAGGCTAAGGCTAGGGCTCCCCTAGGCTAAGGCTAGGGCTCCCCTAGCCTTCAGGCTAGGGCACCCCGAGGCTTTAGTCTCCCCTAGGCGAAGGCTAGGGCTCCCCTAGCCTTCAGGCTAGGGCACCCCGAGGCTTTAGGCTCCCCTAGACTAAGGATAGGGCTCCCCTAGCCTTCAGGCTAGGGCACCCCTAGGCTTCAGGCTAGGGCAACCCTAGGCTTTAGGCTCCCCTAGGCTAAGGCTAGGGGTCCCCTAGCCTTCAAGCTAGGGCACCCCTAGGCTTTAGGCTCCCCTAGGCTAAGGCTAGGGCTCCCCTAGGCTTCAGGCTAGGGCACCCCTAGGCTTTAGGCTCCCCTAGGCTAAGGCTAGGGCTCCCCTAGCCTTCAGGCTAGGGCACCCCTAGGCTTTAGGCTCCCCTAGACTAAGGCTAGGGCTCCCCTAGCCTTCAGGCAAGGGCACCCCTAGGCTTTAGGCTAGGTCTCCCCTAGGCTAAGGCTAGGGCTCCCCTAGCCTTCAGCCTAGGGCACCCCTAGGCTTTAGGCTCCCCTAGGCTAAGGCTAGGGTTCCCCTAGCCTTCAGGCTAGGGCACCCCTAGGCTTTAGGTTAGGGCTCCCCTAGGCTAAGGCTAGGGCTCCCCTAGCCTTCAGGCTAGGGCACCCCTAGGCTTTAGGCTCCCCTAGGCTAAGGCTAGGGCTCCCCTAGCCTTCAGGCTAGGGCACCCCTAGGCTTTAGGCTCCCCTAGGCTAAGGCTAGGGCTCCCCTAGCCTTCAGGCTAGGGCACCCCTAGGCTTTAGGCTAGGGCTCCCCTAGGCTAAGGCTAGGGCTCCCCTAGCCTTCAGGCTAGGGCACCACTAGGCTTTAGGCTCCCCTAGGCTAAGGCCAGGGCTCCCCTAGACTTCAGGCTAGGGCACCCCTAGGCTTTAGGCTAGGGCTTCCCTAGGCTAAGGCTAGGGCTCCCCTAGCCTTCAGGCTAGGGCACCCCTAGGCTTTAGGCTCCCCTAGGCTAAGGCTAGGGCTCCCCTAGCCTTCAGGCTAGAGCACCCCTAGGCTTTAGGCTATGGCTTCCCTAGGCTAAGGCTAGGGCTCCCCTAGCCTTCAGGCTTGGGCACCCCTAGGCTTTAGGCTCCCCTAGTCTAAGGCTAGGGCTCCCCTAGCCTTCAGGCTAGGGCACCCCTAGGCTTTAGGCTAGGGCTTCCCTAGGCTAAGGCTAGGGCTCCCCTAGCCTTCAGGCTAGGGCACCCCTAGGCTTTAGGCTCCCCTAGGCTAAGGCTAGGGCTCCCCTAGCCTTCAGGCTTGGGCACCCCTAGGCTTTAGGCTAGGGCTTCCCTAGGCTAAGGCTAGGGCTCTCCTAGCCTTCAGGCTAGGGCACCCCTAAGCTTTAGGCTCCCCTAGGCTAAGGCTAGGGCTCCCCTAGCCTTCAGGCTAGGGCACCCCTAGGCTTTAGGCTAGGGCTTCCCTAGGCTAACTAGGGCTCCCCTAGCCTTCAGGCTAGGGCACCCCTAGGCTTTAGGCTCCCCTAGGCTAAGGCTATGGCTCCCCTAGCCTTCAGGCTAGGGCACCCCTAGGCTTTAGGCTAGGGCTTCCATAGGCTAAGGCTAGGGCTCCCCTAGCCTTCAGGCTAGGGCACCCCTAGGCTTTAGGCTAGGGCTCCCCTAGGCTAAGGCTAGGGCTCCCCTAGCCCTCAGGCTAGGGCACCCCTAGGCTTTAGGCTCCCCTAGGCTAAGGCTAGGGCTCCCCTAGCCTTCAGGCTAGGGCACCCCTAGGCTTTAGGCTAGGGCTCCCCTAGGCTAAGGCTAGGGCTCCCCTAGTCTTCAGGCTAGGGCACCCCTAGGCTTTCGGCTCCCCTAGGTTAAGGCTAGGGCTCCCCTAGCCTTCAGGCTAGGGCACCCCTAGGCTTTAGGCTAGGGCTCCCCTAGGCTAAGGCTAGGGCTCCCCTAGCCTTCAGGCTAGGGCACCCCTAGGCTTTCGGCTCCCCTAGGCTAAGGCTAGGGCTCCCAAGCATTCAGGCTAGGGCACCCCTAGACTTTAGGCTAGGGCTCCCCTAGAATAAGGCTAGGGCTCCCCTAGCCTTCAGGCTAGGGCACTCCTAGGCTTTCGGCTCCCCTAGGCTAAGGCTAGGGCTCCCCTAGCCTTCAGGCTAGGGCACCCCTAGGCTTTCGCCTAGGGCTCCCCTAGGCTAAGGCTAGGGCTCCCCTAGCCTTCAGGCTAGGGCACCCCTAGGCTAAGGCTAGGGCTCCCCTAGGCTAAGGCTAGGCCTCCACTAGCCTTCAGGCTAGGGCACCCCTAGGCTTTCGGCTCCCCTAGGCTAAGGCTAGGGCTCCCCTAGCCTTCAGGCTAGGGCACCCCTAGGCTTTAGGCTAGGGCTCCCCTAGGCTAAGGCTAGGGCTCCCCTAGGCTAAGGCTAGGGCTCCCCTAGCCTTCAGGCTAGTGCACCCCGAGGCTTTAGGCTAGGGCTCCCCTAGGCTAAGGCTAGGGCTCCCCTAGCCTTCAGGCTAGGGCACCCCGAGGCTTTAGGCTAGGGTTCCCCTAGGCTAAGGCTAGGGCTCCCCTAGCCTTCAGGCTAGGGCAACCCGAGGCTTTAGGCTAGGGCTCCCCTAGGCTAAGGCTAGGGCTCCCCTAGCCTTCAGGCTAGGGCTCCCCTAGCCTTCAGGCTAGGGCTCCCCTAGCCTTCAGGCTAGGGCTCCCCTAGCCTTCAGGCTAGGGCTCCCCTAGCCTTCAGGCTAGGGCACCCCGAGGCTTTAGGCTAGCGCTCCCCTAGGCTAAGGCTAGGGCTCCCCTAGGCTTCAGGCTAGGGCACCGCGAGGCTTTAGGCTAGGGCTCCCCTAGGCTAAGGCTAGGGCTCCCCTAGCCTTCAGGCTAGGTCACCCCGAGGCTTTAGGCTAGGGCTCCCCTAGGCTAAGGCTAAGGCTCCCCTAGCCTTCAGGCTAGGGCACCCCGAGGCTTTAGGCTAGGGCTCCCCTAGGCTAAGGCTAGGGCTCCCCTAGCCTTCAGGCTAGGGCACCCCGAGGCTTTAGGCTAGGGCTCCCCTAGGCTAAGGCTAGGTCTCCCCTAGCCTTCAGGCTAGGGCACCCCGAGGCTTTAGGCTAGGGCTCCCCTAGGCTAAGGCTAGGGCTCCCCTAGCCTTCAGGCTAGGGCACCCCGAGGCTTTAGGCTAGGGCTCCCCTAGGCTAAGGCTAGGGCTCCCCTAGCCTTCAGGCTAGGGCACCCCGAGGCTTTAGGCTAGGGCTCCCCTAGGCTAAGGCTAGGGCTCCCCTAGCCTTCAGGCTAGGGCACCCCGAGGCTTTAGGCTAGGGCTCCCCTAGGCTAAGGCTAGGGCTCCCCTAGCCTTCAGGCTAGGGCACCCCGAGGCTTTAGGCTAGGGCTCCCCTAGGCTAAGGCTAGGGCTCCCCTAGCCTTCAGGCTAGGGCACCCCGAGGCTTTAGGCTAGGGCTCCCCTAGGCTAAGGCTAGGGCTCCCCTAGCCTTCAGGCTAGGGCACCCCGAGGCTTTAGGCTAGGGCTCCCCTAGGCTAAGGCTAGGGATCCCCTAGCCTTCAGGCTAGGGCACCCCGAGGCTTTAGGCTAGGGCTCCCCTAGGCTAAGGCTAGGGCTCCCCTAGCCTTCAGGCTAGGGCACCCCGAGGCTTTAGGCTAGGGCTCCCCTAGGCTAAGGCTAGGTCTCCCCTAGCCTTCAGGCTAGGACACCCCGAGGCTTTAGGCTAGGGCTCCCCTAGGCTAAGGCTAGGGCTCCCCTAGCCTTCAGGCTAGGGCACCCCGAGGCTTTAGGCTAGGGCTCCCCTAGGCTAAGGCTAGGGCTCCCCTAGCCTTCAGGCTAGGGCACCCCGAGGCTTTAGGCTATGGCTCCCCTAGGCTAAGGCTAGGGCTCCCCTAGCCTTCAGGCTAGGGCACCCCGAGGCTTTAGGCTAGGGCTCCCCTAGGCTAAGGCTAGGGCTCCCCTAGCCTTCAGGCTAGGGCACCCCGAGGCTTTAGGCTAGGCCTCCCCTAGGCTAAGGCTAGGGCTCCCCTAGGCGAAGGCTAGGGCTCCCCTAGCCTTCAGGCTAGGGCACCCCGAGGCTTTAGTCTCCCCTAGGCGAAGGCTAGGGCTCCCCTAGCCTTCAGGCTAGGGCACCCCGAGGCTTTAGGCTCCCCTAGACTAAGGATAGGGCTCCCCTAGCCTTCAGGCTAGGGCACCCCTAGGCTTCAGGCTAGGGCAACCCTAGGCTTTAGGCTCCCCTAGGCTAAGGCTAGGCGTCCCCTAGCCTTCAAGCTAGGGCACCCCTAGGCTTTAGGCTAGGGCTCCCCTAGGCTAAGGCTAGGGCTCCCCTAGCCTTCAGGCTAGGGCACCCCTAGGCTTTAGGCTCCCCTAGGCTAAGGCTAGGGCTCCCCTAGGCTTCAGGATAGGGCACCCCTAGGCTTTAGGCTCCCCTAGGCTAAGGCTAGGGCTCCCCTAGCCTTCAGGCTAGGGCACCCCTAGGCTTTAGGCAAGGGCTCCCCTAGGCTAAGGCTAGGGCTCCCCTAGCCTTCAGGCTAGGGCACCCCTAGGCTTTAGGCTCCCCTAGGCTAAGGCTAGGGCTACCCTAGCCTTCAGGCTAGGGCACCCCTAGGCTTTAGGCTCCCCTAGGCTAAGGCTAGGGCTCCCCTAGCCTTCAGGCAAGGGCACCCCTAGGCTTTAGGCTAGGGCTCCCCTAGGCTAAGGCTAGGGCTCCCCTAGCCTTCAGGCTAGGGCACCACTAGGCTTTAGGATCCCCTAGGCTAAGGCTAGGGCTCCCCTAGCCTTCAGGCTAGGGCACCCCTAGGCTTTAGGTTAGGGCTCCCCTAGGCTAAGGCTAGGGCTCCCCTAGCCTTCAGGCTAGGGCACCCCTAGGCTTTAGGCTCCCCTAGGCTAAGGCTAGGGCTCCCCTAGCCTTCAGGCTAGGGCACCCCTAGGCTTTAGGCTAGGGCTCCCCTAGGCTAAGGCTAGGGCTCCCCTAGCCTTCAGGCTAGGGCACCCCTAGGCTTTAGGCTCCCCTAGGCTAAGGCCAGGGCTCCCCTAGCCTTCAGGCTAGGGCACCCCTAGGCTTTAGGCTAGGGCTTCCCTAGGCTAAGGCTAGGGCTCCCCTAGCCTTCAGGCTAGGGCACCCCTAGGCTTTAGGCTCCCCTAGGCTAAGGCTAGGGCTCCCCTAGCCTTCAGGCTAGGGCACCCCTAGGCTTTAGGCTAGGGCTTCCCTAGGCTAAGGCTAGGGCTCCCCTAGCCTTCAGGCTAGGACACCCCTAGGCTTTAGGCTAGGGCTCCCCTAGGCTAAGGCTAGGGCTCCCCTAGCCCTCAGGCTAGGGCACCCCTAGGCTTTAGGCTCCCCTAGGCTAAGGCTAGGGCTCCCCTAGCCTTCAGGCTAGGGCACCCCTAGGCTTTAGGCTAGGGCTCCCCTAGGCTAAGGCTAGGGCTCCCCTAGCCTTCAGGCTAGGGCACCCCTAGGCTTTCGGCTCCCCTAGGTTAAGGCTAGGGCTCCCCTAGCCTTCAGGCTAGGGCACCCCTAGGCTTTAGGCTAGGGCTCCCCTAGGCTAAGGCTAGGGCTCCCCTAGCCTTCAGGCTAGGGCACGCCTAGGCTTTCGGCTCCCCTAGGCTAAGGCTAGGGCTCCCCTAGCATTCAGGCTAGGGCACCCCTAGACTTTAGGCTAGGGCTCCCCTAGAATAAGGCTAGGGCTCCCCTAGCCTTCAGGCTAGGGCACTCCTAGGCTTTCGGCTCCCCTAGGCTAAGGCTAGGGCTCCCCTAGCCTTCAGGCTAGGGCACCCCTAGGCTTTCGCCTAGGGCTCCCCTAGGCTAAGGCTAGGGCTCCCCTAGCCTTCAGGCTAGGGCACCCCGAGGCTTTAGGCTAGGGCTCCCCTAGGCTAAGGCTAGGGCTCCCCTAGCCTTCAGGCTAGGGCACCCCGAGGCTTTAGGCTAGGGCTCCCCTAGGCTAAGGCTAGGGCTCCCCTAGCCTTCAGGCTAGGGCACCCCGAGGCTTTAGGCTAGGGCTCCCCTAGGCTAAGGCTAGGGCTCCCCTAGCCTTCAGGCTAGGGCACCCCGAGGCTTTAGGCTAGCGCTCCCCTAGGCTAAGGCTAGGGCTCCCCTAGCCTTCAGGCTAGGGCACCCCGAGGCTTTAGGCTAGGGCTCCCCTAGGCTAAGGCTAGGGCTCCCCTAGCCTTCAGGCTAGGGCACCCCGAGGCTTTAGGCTAGGGCTCCCCTAGGCTAAGGCTAGGGCTCCCCTAGCCTTCAGGCTAGGGCACCCCGAGGCTTTAGGCTAGGGCTCCCCTAGGCTAAGGCTAGGGATCCCCTAGCCTTCAGGCTAGGGCACCCCGAGGCTTTAGGCTAGGGCTCCCCTAGGCTAAGGCTAGGGCTCCCCTAGCCTTCAGGCTAGGGCACCCCGAGGCTTTAGGCTAGGGCTCCCCTAGGCTAAGGCTAGGTCTCCCCTAGCCTTCAGGCTAGGACACCCCGAGGCTTTAGGCTAGGGCTCCCCTAGAATAAGGCTAGGGCTCCCCTAGCCTTCAGGCTAGGGCACTCCTAGGCTTTCGGCTCCCCTAGGCTAAGGCTAGGGCTCCCCTAGCCTTCAGGCTAGGGCACCCCGAGGCTTTAGGCTAGGGCTCCCCTAGGCTAAGGCTAGGTCTCCCCTAGCCTTCAGGCTAGGGCACCCCGAGGCTTTAGGCTAGGGCTCCCCTAGGCTAAGGCTAGGGCTCCCCTAGCCTTCAGGCTAGGGCACCCCGAGGCTTTAGGCTAGGGCTCCCCTAGGCTAAGGCTAGGGCTCCCCTAGCCTTCAGGCTAGGGCACCCCGAGGCTTTAGGCTAGGGCTCCCCTAGGCTAAGGCTAGGGCTCCCCTAGCCTTCAGGCTAGGGCACCCCGAGGCTTTAGGCTAGGGCTCCCCTAGGCTAAGGCTAGGGCTCCCCTAGCCTTCAGGCTAGGGCACCCCGAGGCTTTAGGCTAGGGCTCCCCTAGGCTAAGGCTAGGGCTCCCCTAGCCTTCAGGCTAGGGCACCCCGAGGCTTTAGGCTAGGGCTCCCCTAGGCTAAGGCTAGGGCTCCCCTAGCCTTCAGGCTAGGGCACCCCGAGGCTTTAGGCTAGGGCTCCCCTAGGCTAAGGCTAGGGATCCCCTAGCCTTCAGGCTAGGGCACCCCGAGGCTTTAGGCTAGGGCTCCCCTAGGCTAAGGCTAGGGCTCCCCTAGCCTTCAGGCTAGGGCACCCCGAGGCTTTAGGCTAGGGCTCCCCTAGGCTAAGGCTAGGTCTCCCCTAGCCTTCAGGCTAGGACACCCCGAGGCTTTAGGCTAGGGCTCCCCTAGGCTAAGGCTAGGGCTCCCCTAGCCTTCAGGCTAGGGCACCCCGAGGCTTTAGGCTAGGGCTCCCCTAGGCTAAGGCTAGGGCTCCCCTAGCCTTCAGGCTAGGGCACCCCGAGGCTTTAGGCTATGGCTCCCCTAGGCTAAGGCCAGGGCTCCCCTAGCCTTCAGGCTAGGGCACCCCGAGGCTTTAGGCTAGGGCTC
>NW_027458368.1:0-47449 GCF_050624435.1 Tenrec ecaudatus
CTAGCTGTCACCGCCGACTTGGTACTTAGGAGACATGCTCTCTGGAGGCGGTTGAGGCTTGTCTTGTGGCCAATAATCATCTCCTATGCCTTCCTTTCCAGTCACTAATTTGATGTCTTCACTTAAAGAAATGCCCATAAGTTGAGGTTTCAGAGGAGAGCTCCTTGAGCTCCCCAGACAACAAGGGGGCCGAGTGTCACCGTCATTATCCTGAGCTGGGAGGGAACACTAGTGTTCCAGAGGCTGGGAATCCGTCACTGCCTGCCCACAGCACAGACAGAGCAGGTGCTGGTTATAATTGTTTCTAGACGTCCTGCCATGCTCAGTTGAATGTCAAAGCCATAAACGTTGCCCGACTACAATCAAACTGGAGTACGCAGACATTTCTGCATCATTGCCGGGTGGAAATACACTGAGTGGAGTTGGATGAGATGGCAGCAAGTGCTTAAGGAGGGGGTGCTGTGGGAATACCAACAAGATGACTGCTAGTCTCCATTTCCTTCTCTCGTCTGCTTTGTGTTTTCTTTCAGGACCAGAAGAAATGATGCATATGTAAGGAAAAAAACTTTTCATTTCCAGAGGAGTTTTCCACCCCACAATCTACCCGCAGCCTCCTTTGAGCAAGCCAGTAAAAGCTTTTTTTTTTTTTTTTTTTTTTTAACCTGCCTTCTCACTATGACAATTTCCGGAGCTGCTATGTGGCTGTGTTTAAAAGTCCCCCTCGGGATCCAGAGTGCAATCCATATCACAAAGGCATCCTCCCAGTCCTAAATAGCAATGTGACCTCATTTCAGAAGGTTGTTCTTGTTTCCATAGACCCAGAATGGAGTTTAAGCTGTTGATCTTGACTGTGGTTGTCGACTCAGGCTCTCATGGGCACCTCATGGGCAGTGGAGCAAACTGTGCCAATCTGTGCTACCACCAGGACTGGGAGAGGAAGCCAACAGTGGTGGGCCATAGGTCAATGTGTGGATGGGGATGATCAGGTCTTTCTTCATTATTCTGTTTCAGTCTGGAAACACCACTGAAGCCTCAGTGTCGTAGCAACACACAAACCTTCACTGACAGTCTGGGGCACATTGGCTGCAAATCAAACCCGGGTCTTCCCGGTGAAAGACGATGAGAGGTCTACCACTGAAGCACCGTGGCCCTCACCTCAAACCAGGGCAGTCATTTCCGGAGCTCAAACCAGACCACAATGCAGGATGACTGAGATTGCCACCAGAATCTGATACTGATGCAGAAAAAAACCTAACTACCATTTTATTGACTCCCAATAGGACAAAGATCTGCCCCTTTGGGGTTTTGAGACTTTAAATCCTTACAGCAGGGGTCGCAACCTGTGGGTCGCGACCCCTTTGGGGATCAAATAACCCTTTAACAGGGGTCATCCAATTCATAACGATAGCAAAATTACAGTTATAAAGTAGCAATGAAAATAATTTTATGGTTGCAGGTGACCACAACATGAACTGTATTAAAGGGTGGCGGCATTCAGATGGTTGAGAACCATTGCCTTACAGAAATAGACAACCTCATATTTCTCCCACGGAGGGGCTAGTCAGTTCAAACCCCTGACCTTGCGATTAGCAGGTTAATGCATAGTCCACTACACCACCAGGGCTCCTAATGATATAATAAGAGATACTATTGTTAGATCTCTCGTGGGAGAAATATACCTCAGTCCTTGGCTTCGCGTGAGAAAGAATTCACTCCGCAGCCTGGATTGTGATCCAAGTGAGTTTTTTGAGAGAAGAAGTTTCAGGTTTACACAGGCACCTCAGGGCCCCTCACCCCTGCACAGCTTGCCTAGAAGCTGCTGGAGAGAAAGTCACTACGTGGGCTCCAGGATCCTGCCTTTTCTTTCTTTTCTTAAATCGTTTTATTAGGGGCTCATACAATTCTTATCACAATCCATACATACATCAATTGTGTAAAGCACATTGTACACTCACTGCCCTCATTATTCTCAAAACATTTGCCTCCACTTAAGCCCCTGGCATCAATCAAGTCCTCATTTTTACCCCTTCCTCCCCCATCCCTCAAGAAACCTTGATAATTTGTGAGTGGTGATATTGGGAGGGTAGAGGGAGGGTGGATTGGAAAGAGGAAACCGATTACAAGTATCTTCATGTGACCTCCTCCCTGGGGGACGGACAACAGAAAAGTGGGTGAAGGGAGACATCGGAGAGGTCAAGATCCTGCCTTTTCAATTCCTCCACAGGGAGGCATGGTTGATGGTCCTGGTCAACCCCATTGGCTGGATTGAATTCACCTGGCTCAGATGGGCCAATCCAGGTGTAACACCCACCTAGGTGTACCACCCCTTCCTGGCCGGAAGTTTGAACCTGAGCATATGTAATGGATGACCCACTCCCTATGCTAAGCTACCTAACAGTATTTGCAAGATGCCAAGCAATGTTCTAAGCTTTTTGTATATAATAATTCAATTATATCACTTAAGAAGCCTATGTGTGGACTCTATTCTTGCCTCATTTTACAGATGAAAAATCAGTGGCACAGGATGATAAAGCCATGAGCCTATGACCACACAGTGAGGAAGTGGAAAGGAGAGATTTGAACCCAGGCTGCAGAGTCCATGCCTTGGGTGCCTACAGCGCCACATAGGACACAGGAAAGCATGGAGCAGACTCGGCGTAAGACCTAGCATGTATGTGCTAGGACTGCATGAGAGTAGCTGCTACTCAGATCCAGAAGAGAATACAAGGCTATTGCAAAAATTATTTTTGCCAAAAGAGGGTGGAATTCTGCATCTTGTGCGAAATCCCCCAACCTGCACATGGCACAGCTACTTCAGAAGGTTCCCAACAATGTGTGCTGTGTGGCAAACCTAACTGAGCTCAGGGGGAGCTGGTCTGTGGGTTATGTTACCCAGAAGGTGAGCAGTTTGAACTCACCAGCCACCACTCCAAGGGAGAAAGAGAAGGCTTTCTGCTCCCATGGACTTACAGTCTTTGAAGTGGCAGGGAGCATTTCCATGCAGCCTATGATTAGGATCTAGGAGGGTGAGGGTGGATGGAGTTGGTTGAGACCAGGCTTCAGGGCATTTCCCAGAAGGGCTTCCTGCAGTGACTCTGCCTTCAGGAATGTCTGGTGACCCTGAGGGCAGCAAAGTCCTAAGCACACTCAGGCAGTGGTTCTCAACCTTCCTAATACAGGTCCTTTTGTTGTGGTGACCCCCCCGACCATTAAATGATTTTCTTGCTACTTCATCACTGTAATTTTGCTACAGTTATGAATTGGACGAGCCCTGTGAAAGGGTCATATGACTCCCAAAGGGGTCGCAACCCACAGGGTGAGAACCACTGCACTAAGGGTTCCCCTTCCGGGCAGCTCTACCAGTGTCTGATGTGCATAGTTCTGTGAGGTGAGAGAAATGAACTTAGTGTCTGCTTCTGGTGACAGTTGATGTGGGTGGGCTTTCTCCCTATGTCAAATCCCTCTCAAGCCATTTGTCACCACAACAGAGGGAGCCACACACATAAAGCAAGAAGAGGAGGCAGCATAGCAGGACGGTAAGCAGAACAAAGATTGAATAAGCACAATTCACTTCAATCATGAATCGGGTGCCCTTGAGATGTGAGGAAGACCCCAGTCTAGTGACATTAGATCAGGTTTAGGGATTGAGTGACGGGACCCTCTTGGCTCCCCTCAGCCCCTATCTTGCTTTCCCATTGACCCTGCCCCTTACATCGTGATTGGTCCTTATTCCAGCATGATGGTTGGTTTCATAATCACAACATGTGGGAATGTGTTAGTCGATAGGTTATACAGGCACAGTCTCTGGAATGGGTAAGTGAGGAGGTGTGACTGGTGACATGACTGGTGGAATGGATCATGTGAAGTGATTTGAGATCGTTGTTCAGACCTGATAGGTCATCCAGGCCTCTAGTTGATCCTGGCAGTACTCTAGTTTAAGGAAACAGAATGCTAGGCATTTAAGTCATATTTAAGCTTAAATTTTGAGCAATAGGCTGTGGCTCACAGTGAGAGTCTATGTGGAGACCCTAAATCCATTTTGAGGGGCCACACATTCAGCCACCATTGAGTTCTTTCCTACTGCTGACCGGCAGTGGAAAGCTTGCGTCCACTCCCCGGGCCAGACTCAGCGATATACGGTCGTGTGCACATCCCAATGAAGGTCCCGCTCATGCTCTCACAGGCCCTCCCGCAACTCCATGAATTGATCCGTCTTCAGGGACAGTTTTGTGACAAAGGTGTTTGTTTTCCATGTCTCATTTAAGCTTTCAGGAGCTCAGGTGGTGATGCTGGATAGTGTTGGACTATTAACAGCAAGATCGCTGGTTCGAAGCCACTAGTCATTCCACAGGAGAAAGATGAGGTTATTGCTTCCTGTAAAGGTAGCAACTTCAGGATCCCTACACAGAGTCACTATGAGTCAGAGTCAGCAGGACAGAATGAGTGTCATTTTATTTAAGTAACTGTGGCTGTGGGTCCTTCCGACACCATTGTGGCCTCATGCGGATGCTCTCCTTCATCCAGAACAGCGGTTTGTGTCTTTTTCTTGTGTAAAACATAGCAAAGGAGTTCCTAATAAAATAAAGTTGAATTGGGAGTCTTTTTTCCCTCAAACAAAGTAAATCCATAAATAGAAATGAGACTATGGTGCTAATAACCAGTTGGAGAGTTGAGAGAGCTGAACTCTCAATCCTGGTAGAAACCCATTGTGACTTTAAAAACTTGCTCAAGGTCATCCATAGCCTATGAGGTTGAGTTGAGCAGACACAAAACAGATGTGTTGGGGAGTAATTGTGTACATTAAGTAAACAATTTATCTTTCTAAAGATTCTGTCTAAAACTTACTTTAAATAGTAAGTTTTCCCCTGGGCTAGGGAAAGGTCAGGGAGCTTAACCCCCTAGTATCCACCCCCTCTCAGCATTCATCATGTTAGGCCAGAGGAGCCAAATCACACCCACTACCCAGGGAGCACTGCTTCCAAAAGCCCATTGCCTGTGCCGGGGCAGAGGGCAGGTACCCGGACCAGAAATGCTGACAGAGTGGAACCAGCGGGCTCAGCCCCCAGCTTCCTGAGAGAGCAGCTGTGATGGTTCACTTTTGGACAAATGTCAATGCATGACTTGGGCAGCACGAAAAGCAGATGTGCAGAGGTTGTTCGCTGTATTCCAGAAGTTCACACACTCCCCGCAGGCTCTTTGGTGGCTTCCACCTTCAATCCCAAAAGGCCACTGCCGTCCAGTGGATTCCAACCACAGTGACCCTATATGGAGTTTTCAAGACTGTAAATCTTCATGGGAGCCAGCAGTCTCATTGTCCCCCTTGGGACAGGGAGCTAGCAGCCCGTTTCACCTCCAGGACCCCTTCCTCTCTAATTCTGGATCCAGTCCCTCCAAATATCCTGCCCTGCCCTTGTCTAGGCTTCTTAAATGCGTTCCATGCTGCTTATGTTAGTCTGGGTGCCTTAGCGAAACAAATCCACAGAAACGCGTATGTATAAGAGAGAGTTTTATGTAAAGGGTGAGTGCACATCAGGAAAACATGCCCGCATTTGCTTATGCACCCGCTTTGTCTTCAGCGATCATGTCGAGATAGGCTGGTGGCTTCTTCCATGTGGGCTTTGTTGTTTCTTAGCTAGATGGCCCCTTGTTTATCTTCCAGTCTTTAAGACCCTGGACACTATATCTTTTGATAGCCGGGCCCAGGGTGCTTAACCACTACACCACAAGGGTTCATTAGCTTGTGACTTATCTCCTGCCATTCACACTAGATGCTCAAAATAGCAGGAAACCAGGTTTCTCCTTTGTGGCCACACCAGGTACTGACAGAACCAAGAACAGAGAAATGCTTAGTTATATATCTTGACTATCATTAGCATATTATATGCCTGGCAATATGTAAGCCTTCGCTCCCCTGACCTCTCACAGTCTCGGTAAAATGAAGCTAATAAAAGTAGTGCTCTCACAAGCTTGGTAGGAGATTAAACAATTCACATAAGGGTACACAGCCTATCAACGAGGAGGCGAGATGAGGCAGTGTGTGGCTGCTGAACCCACACCCTTCACAACACCTGCATTAAAATGACTGAGGGCTATGAGGAACCAGACAGAAGCAGGTTCACACCCCAGATTGAGTCAATTTAACTGCCTATTGTGCCTGACCCTTCTATCTCTGATCTTAGAAATGGGGTTAACAACAACAAAACACTGTAGAAGAAATGTCCAGCAGATGACAGGCACGCGATTAAACAACAAAAAATAAATCACTTAAGTTGAAATTCGAACTCCTGGAAACCCCTCAGACACGTGCAGAAAAGGATTGAGCCCATACGGTGTTTCCAGTGCCCCCGTCATTCCCCCCTAAAATGAGCATTTGATAAGGTAATGCCTGGATTGTTCCAAGCCCAAGACTGTGGAGAACTAAAGGAAAACCCAGCATTATGAATCTTTGAGCACAGCCCTGCTGGGAAACCGCCCTGCAGTCACTTGTTGATGACTGGAGGAGGGACAAGAGTAGGGAGAAGAACGAGGACTGAATGTGACACATAAGCAGGGATGGCCTACATTCCATAAAGGAAAAAACTCAAGGTCTGCTTTTCTGGTGCCGGAAAGTTAAAACCCATCTGGTGCAGTTGAAAAGGTGTGTGTGTGTAGTGGGGGGGGGGGGTGTTATGGAGGAGGGGCGATGAGTCCAAAGGATGAACTCCATCTGCAATTGTGTCCTCAACTGCTTTCCCCTGCTAGCCACACGATATTTGTGGCTGGCCTGCCCTGCTTTTGTTATCAAGCCCAGAGAGGGCAAGAGACTAGCTCGAAGCCACACTGCAAGTTGGCAGCAGAATCAGGCCGAGAACTCTGGATGCTTAGAAAGCTTCACACAGACCTGAGAAAGTACCAAGGGAAGACCTGTTCGCTATCTGGGCAGCACTCACTGCATGCCAGCGCTGTTCCAGTGCCCCAGCCAGGGCATTGCTCCCTGTGTCTGTGTGTCTTCAGTGATGCACACAGGTGACGGATTGGCTTTTAATAGCATGCTTGGAAGGTTGAGGCCACCCAGCGGCACCTAGAAAGAAGGGCCTGCAAATCTACTTCAGACCAAGCAGCCTTTCCAGACCCTGGGGAGCACAGTTCTTCTTGGACACACAAGGAGGCCAGGAGTTGAAGTTGATTCCATGATGTAGTTGATTCCATGGTTCCCGGTTGTAGCTATACCTAGAGTCCCATCCACATTCATGTTTATATCTCTTCACTCCATGGGGTGCTCATGGCTCCAACTCTTCTGAAGCAGACCACCAGGATTTTGTTTAAGAGGCCTCTGGATAGGTTTGAACTGCCAACCTTTTAGTTTGTAGCTGAGTGCTAAACAACTTGTGCCATGCCGGGTGCTAAGCTCAGAAACTCAGTCGGTGCTTCATGATCTCAGTTGGAATTATAGAGAGGGTCAGTGATGATCCATTGACTGCTGGGTAATTGTTGATGTAGTCTCCCTGTGCAGACATGTAAAGTACCTGAAAACTTAAAATCCAACTCATTGAGTGCATCATCCTGCCGTGCGCCAGCCCAGCAGCATGCTCTGCTGGGGACATTTGGCCATGCCTGGAGACATTCTGAAGAAGGGAGTCCCACTGCCATCTAGTGGGCTGAGACCAGGGATGCTCGCTTAGCATCCTGGTGCAGGGAACAACACAGCCCCACAAGAACGATGTTGGCCAAAATGTCAGCAGAGCTGCCACTGGGAAAATGGTCTAGTCCAAGCGCTGACCTTCGTAGAGGAAGAAAGCCAATCCAGAGCAGCTAAGTGACCTGCTGTGGGTTGCACAGCCTGATTCCAAGCCCAGTACTATACCCAAAGCTGTTACCACGCCCAAAATTAAACAGCAATAGCTGCCCAAAGGCCTCTTAGTTTGAGGACCAAGTAAGACAGTAAATGAGAAAGCCCTTTGACAAATGTGGCATGCTGCACAAACATGAGATGTTATTACCCAGGATCTTTTGATATATGTAAATAGATCTTGTACCAGGTCAGTTAATTTTCCAACTGCTCTATCTGAGCTTTCAGATGGCAGCACCTCTGTCCAACCCAGGAAAGGACTCCTGTGCAGGCTGAGCAGCCCTGGAAAGCCTCATGCCTGGCTTCTCCCACCCCTCAGCTAATCTCCAAGTGATTAATAAGGGCTCTCACTATGTTGTGCCTCCCAGCTGACAGATACTAGGCTATCAAAGCATTCGTATCACCTCCTTGATGCCTGAGGAGGAATATAGTTTCATGTGTGAGAGTGCCCCAACCCGCGGGACTCAGTTATTCGAGGGGTTCCAAGGAGGACCCAGCCTGAAAGAGAAACGGGCGAGAGAGAGGAGCGAGACCAAGCAGATTCTTGTCAAGGTCTGAGTTTATTGCTACACAAGCCTCTCTATAAAGGGTGAGGCAAACAAGGGAGTTCAAAGGGGAGATAAAAAAAAGGAAGGGCGGGGGTGTAGAGCACACAGGGCAGGCGGCCGCAAGTCTGCAGTTGGAATGTCCGGTGCTGGAGCAGACAAGGGTGGGCCATCTGGTGTGTGTCAGGGTAAGATAAGGTTGAGGTGACGTGGCTTTAGCCCTGCTGGGCAGGCAATATGGCCTTGGTTTTGTCAGGCTGATTATGCCCGGTTCCCAACATGAGAGAAGCCAGGAATATCTCCTCTCACAACTGTGCAGCAAACGAGATCAGATCTCCCAATCTGATTTTCAGCCCTCCTGTCTTTCCAAGTGAAGTGGATGGTCCATTTCACATTGTCTCAAGTCTTTGCACATTGCATGCCAACATTGCGACACAGGGTGCGGCTGTGGGTCTTAGTAGACAAAGCCCCCACCCAGAACCCTGACCCCAGAGCTCCTTGGTCACCCTGCACAACGCAGGTCCAGGCCGGGCTCCACACTGCAAGGCGATCAACCCTGCCCCTCCAGTGTGGCCGTCCTCACACGCTCCCACATCCACCTAGAAGGACTGGAGATGAGAGATTCCGGAAGCTCCCTGCCTCATCTGCCTCCCTCCCCAGAGCGACAGAGCAACTATAACTGATTAGGCAGGATGCAGCCTCGTTCCCAGTCCCCACCCTCTCTGGGAAAGCAGGGATGTCTGGCACCTCATCCAAGGCCTTTCCCCTGTGATCTCATTACTAAGGAGCTGCTCCTCTACCGCCCACCTCCATCACCTCATCTACATATGGGGGAGATGAGTATGTCTTCTTTGCTGCTCCTTCCCTGAGTCCACCCCAGGAGCTCCCTGAACAGATCACCAATCACTTCTCATTACACCTGCAGCAGCCGTCAGATACTGCTGAACAGAGACAGGCGCCTCCCCTGCTGCTGCCAGGCTCCAGTGCACATGTGCACACACACGTGCACACACATTGTACAGGCACACTCACATGGACACACAAGCATGCACACCCATGTGCACAAACTTTGTTCAGAGGTGGGAATTCTGCCCATTTTAGCCTCTAATATTGCAATCAGGGAGTGATAGAACAATGAAAGATGAAGGTGGATGAAGGAAGATCTATTTATTCCCTTACTTGTTACATAACCATTCAGGGCTCTTTTTTTATCCGTACAAACACACCACCACACCATCAACAATCATCAAGTAGATGTCATGTATGCAGTGCTGCCCTATTCAAGGCGGTGCTGAGTATGTGAGGAGGATTCTCTCTAAAGCACAGCTCTGAGGAAGTCTGTCTCCTTCGCACTTTTACACACACAGGGTGAGGAGCCTGCAGGAGGCTCCGTGCGTTGGGTGAAGCCACACGATGAGTGAGGAGACCGAGTGTGTAGCCAGGGGAGTGAGAGCGCAGAGTTCACCACTTCACCACCATGCTGGTGTGCACAATCGATGAAAGGGTGGCTGCCAGCAGCAGGACAGAAAAAAAGTAAAGCATGTAACTTGTGGTTTTATCTCTGGCTTACTTCCAAAAGGAATTGTTTTTGTTGTTCTAAAAAGCTTTATACCGAGAAAAAAAAAGAAAGAAAGAAAGCTTTATACCTCTATAAAAACAAAAGGCTACTGCTGTCAAGCACCTTCAGACTCAAGCCAGAGGAGAGCTCTCCCAGTGGGCTTCCAAGCTGAAAATCTTCACAGAAACACAGTACCTCCTGTGGAGTAGCTGGTTGGTTCAAGCCAGCAACCTGGCAGTTAACAAGTACGTCCCTTGTACCTGTAATACCTGTATAAAGTGTATTAAATATGAACTACTCCTGGTGTGTAATTTTAAATTGAATTATTGTGCCTGGAACTTTTTTTTTAATAGCTAAGAATGGTGAAATGAGACTCCTTTAGATGTTATGATAAGAATACACACTACACAGGGCTTGGACCCAACCCAGCTTAATTCAAAGGAAGGCAGATTTATTTTCTTCTGCTTCCCAGAAGGTTCCCCAGCAGAATGTGTGTTAAACAAAATTGTTTAGCTATGGAAAAGAGCAATCTCCTCTTGGGAAGATCCTGGTAGAAGGGGGCTTTGGTTACATATCCAGCTCAACCCAGCCCCAGAGGCCTTGTCATGTTTTATTTTGTTTTGCCCTTGACACTGATTGTCTTGGGAACTGTGGCCCCCGAGCAATGGCCAGGAAGTCAGGTCTTCTTGATGTAAATCCTCTAATATCCCCTACAATGATTTTCAGTGCCAATGGTAAGGCCCGCCCAGTGGCTGCCACATGCCCCTGAGCAAACACGTCAGAGCAGATGAGAGCATGAGACAGCATTTAAGAGAACGGTAGGCTGGCCTTGACTTAGCTGTTTGGCCTCTCCTCAGAAGTCATTTGTGACACTGACTGTCATGGGTTTCATTAAGAACAAGTCTATCTCTACCAAAGAAAACTGCAAGGTAAGAGGACTTTCAGCTCCAGCTACATATGTCTCCAAACTTACTTACATATTGTCCTGTTTTCAGAAGAAAAAAAAATTTACTCAGTGCCTCCCGGGCAAATAAAAACTTTGGTACTACAACCTACAATCCCAGATAAAGTGTAGGTATCTGCTTTGGCAGCTCCCCTGGATCGAGCTGCTCCGGTAGCTCTCCACAAAAACCCTGTGAAGAGATGATCAGGCAGGATAGCCTAGTCTGTTCTGCAGAAAGAAGCTACCCCTGAAACCTCAGTGGCTTAAAATCTAGAAGTTTATTTCTTGTTCATGCAAATTCTGACGCTGGAAGGGCAATTCTACAGGGTGTTTGTCCTGCACACCGTCCGTCAGTGATTCGGGCTGCTTCACAAATATGGTGCCACCAGATCAAAAGGTGGATTCCAGGTCATCACAGAAGAGGAAGAGAGAAGTGGGGGTTGTGGATCAGTCTTTACATGCTTTGACACTTTAGTTGACATAGATCGCTGGATAGGGCTGCTTATATAAAGGTTATCAGTTCAAACCCACCTAGCTGTACCACAAAAGGAAGGGGTCATCTGCTTTCATAAAGGGTACAGCCTAGACAACCTCATGCAACAATTGTACTCTGTACCACAAGGGGTGAGCATGAGTCAGAACTGACTTGAAGGCAACAGGATTTGGGGTGTTTTTGTTTGTTTGGTTGGTTGGTTGATTGGTTTGGTTTGCTGAGTGGGAGGTGGTTCTACCTACAGCATATTAATCTGAAGTAGTCACTTTAGGTTTTTTTGTTTGTTTTTTGAGAGATGTGGAAAAGCTCATTGGCTTTAATGGGGAGTTAACTCTGCCGCAGACGGCCTCCTCAAAATTTCCCTCCCGCTTCATAAACTAGCAGAGATTTTCAATGAAGGAGCCTGCAGGCACCCGCTGGACATCTCCTTGCAAGGTCAGTCCTTTGGAGCCACTGGGAGGGAGAAAAAAGAGACTTCTATTCCTGTAAAGAATTCCAGCCCCAGAAATCCTCAGGGGGCAATTCTGCCCTGTCCTCTCGGGTCGCTATGAGTCCGAATTGAATTTATGGCTATGAATTGAGTTTTAATTCCATTCACTTACTGCTATTGACAGGTTGCTAGATTAGGGCTTGTCTTCCCAAATGCCAGCACTAAACGAAAATGAGCTGTCCGGGCCACAACAAAGGGGTTGGAAATAAATCAGGCACACTCATTAGATACCTATGGCAAAATTCAGAACTGAGCATGCTCTGACCCAAGTCATGTAGACCCAGGTGGAAGGTCCACCTGGTCATACAGAATAGGACTTCACAAAAGTGCACCAAAATCAACCAGTACGATCGACCAATGCCCTCCAGTGGTGTTGGGAGGTGATAGAAGTAGGCCTGGGCTCCTTGTCGCCCTCCCTTGTTCACGTGCTCTGCAAGTGGAGGGTGAGGCCCTTGGGGGTTCCTGCCGTGGCTCCTCAGCTGGTTCTGCACTCCTGCTCAGGTATTCCTCCCATGAAACCGCCATATTCAGCTGCAAACTTTCCCCACCCCTGCCATGCAGCCCGGCGTGCTTTCCGGAGATAGTGGGGACTTTTGGGGACTGCGATACCTGAAACTTTCTTTCATAACATTCACTTGGATTTACAAAAGTGCTTCTGCCATATGAATTCTTTCAGCGTTGCTAAGCAAGAACTGAGGTCAACCACCCCAGAAACCTAACACTATCAAGTCGATTCTGACTTATATCAATCTAGGGGGTCCTCAAACTATGGCCTGCGGACCACATGGCCCTCAGAGGACATTTATTCAGCATGCCGGGTGTTTTTGCCCCCTTTTTTTTTTTTTTACTTCAAATTAGGTATGTGCAGTGCGCATAGGCATTTGTGCATAGTTTTATTTTTAAACTATAGTCCGGCCCTCCAGCGGGTTTGAGGGACAATGAACTGGCCTCCTGTTTAAAAAGTTTGAGGACCCCTGAAAGGACAACGTAGAACTATGCCTGTGGGTTCCCGAAGTTCTAAATCTTTACAGGAGCTGAGAACCGCATCTTTCTCTGTGAGCCATAGCGGATTCCAACTGGCTGGCCTCATGGTCACACACATTCCACCAGGCTCCTTGAGCCTTAACTTGATAATTTAATGAAACGATACTTCTCCAAGTCACACTGTATCAAGGTCTATAATCTTGCTATTCTAATATCAAATTTAAAATAAGGAATATAGTTAAGCTCCAAATCCATAAGCAATAAGATCATTGAATCTCTTTGGACACTATTACTTAAAAAAAGAAAAAACTCTGTCCAATTATTTTCAGCACAGAAAAGCTTCCAGTGTTTACAGCTTAGTATTTAATTGCTTTTTCTCTTCTTCTTTTGCATTGGTGAATCATTTTGAGCTTATAATAATGTCAAAATAAATAGTTTCCAGAGCCTCCAGGCATTCACTGTGTAATGATCATTTAAAAGATTTCTTGGTTAGAGGGTCCTCAAAAGAATAAAAAGCGTGTCCGCATCCCTGGTCATTTCTATATTCAAAAGAAGAAATTGCTCATCAAATGCTACAAGCCAATTTCTTTCTTCAGCCAAAATGCCCATTTTAGCATCACTGAATTAAGCAAATGGTTCTACATTTCAAAGTCAACAATGATACTCTTTTCCCTTTAACACGAGCATCTTAAACAGCTCAAAAAATAGTCGAGCTCTTTATTATGGCTTTTCCTGAGAAAGCTGTTTCGTTGTTTATTTTATTTATTCATCTAGACTTTCATGTTAAGATTTGTGTATTTTAAGTTCTGCTAGTCAGGACATTTTAAATGGAGCCAGATTTTTTTTTATACTGTGTCTTTTAAAATATAATGAGACTGAGCAGTACATCCGTTAATAAAATATAAAGTCTTCCTATTTCTGTTTGTTTGTAATTTCCCTAAGGATAACTCTTAATGTAGTAAAACCAAAACCCGCCATAATGAATTACATTTGGTCTACTGGGGGTTTTGGCCAACCTTTTGATAGAAAAATCCAGAGACTCCCTTCTGCATCTCCTTTCCCAACCAAACCCCGTTGGCTGGAGGCTGGAAGGAAGAAAGAGGCTGGGCTGCTGGGGCAGGGTGGGGAAGGGGTAACCTTGCAGATTATTTCAAATTCTACTCTGAAGGCAGAAAGTTATCCAAATGAGATAGCTAGAGATTCACTTCCTTAGAAAAAGATTGAAATTAATGTGTCCCTTAGAAAAGCCAAAGGAAAAAAGTCGTTATTAATTTAGGCAATTGAAGAACTTTGAAAGCCATGTCTAGTACATTAAAACACCTGTCCCTAGAGCCCATCGGCCTAGGAAACTGAATTTTTATACCATGTAAAATAAAGGAAGGTCATTTCTTAGACTTGCTCAACAGAAGATTGTCATTTTAAACCGGTTACTGTAATGAGAAGCTGGGTTTTCGTAAAAAGGACTGAATGCTTGAGTCAGTGTGAAATGAAATTAGAGATGCATGTTCTGCGCATGGCGGCATTTCCGGAGGAGTCTGTGTTCCTGTGACTGCTCTCGATCTGTCTCGTGCCTTCTGGGAAACTCACAGCGTGGTGCCCACATCTAGTCTCTCGGACTTTCTTGCCAGCTTTGGAAAGGTGTTGAGTCTGTTGGATCTGCTGCACAGAGACAGCATGCAAGTGGACCCTTCCCACATTCCTCAGAGAGCAGCCCCCCAGTGTAAAGCTGTGGGTGAGGTTTGATGACCTTTGCCCCTTCATCATCCCGCATTCTTTGAGGGACCCAAGCGCTCCCCCGAGGCATTACCGGAGAAGCAGCTACCCCATAGTTTCCAGATGGTGGGTATCAGCCTGTGTGCTCATTGGGATCGCCAGAGAGCTGTCCAAAAGACATCTTTGTCCCATCTCCACTGAGTCCGATTTTATTGGCCTAGAATGCAGCCTAGGTGCTTGGATTTTTTTCTCTCTCATAAGTTTTTATTGTGAATTAGGTGAAGGTTTACCAAGATCATCAGTTTTTTATTCAACAATTCATACCCATTGTGTTTTATGCCACTTATTGCAATCTCCACAATATAATATGACTTGTTTCACTCCCTACTTATGTCTTCTGTTTCCCTTCCTCCTCTCTTCCTACCCTTCTGAACTTGGGCCTTGGATTAATACTGCCCTTTTGAGATCAAATGGTTTGCTGTTTTCAGGTTTGTGTGCCTCACTTGTGTAATTGCTCCCATTATAGACCAATCTATTATTTGGCTGAATATTGAACCACAGGTAGGAGTTCATTTTCAAACTTAGTGAATAAGGACCATCGTTTCAGAGGTTCTGTTAGTCCCTATCCAGCCAATAAGCCTGGTCTCTTTTATGACTGTGAATTTTGCTTCACTATCTAGGACCTTTGGATGTGATCCCTTTCAAAGAAGTTGGAATTGATAGTTGGAGATCATCTAGTTATTCTGTGCTCAGAGTCATGAAGTCTAATGTTCATGTGGTCCACTCACCACTCTTTCCTCCAGAGTGAGGGTGACAATACTTGCCACCTAGATGGCCACTTGTGAGCTTCTGAAATCCAGCTGCTACTCACCAGCATGGATGTCGAACATAGTCTTTACAGTCTAGGTAATGACAATTGTTCTTGGTGTCCTTCACAACTATAATCCCCAGCCCCCCAGCCCAATAAAGCACTCCCTCCAGTTGTTCGGTTATGCCTAAGGAGTTTTGATAACTTCATCTTCTGTGTGCTCCGGAATATTCAATTCCCTGGATGGTCAGAATGGTCAGTCAGGGCTCAGAATCTTGGTGTTAAGGCTTCTGGTGAGATCCTGGCACATCAGACACAGAGGTTGTGAGGCTAGAGGATGGGCAGAAGGGGATCATACTGAGTCTAACAAGGAAAGAAAAGGAAATGAAGGATATAAGCAATTAAAAGCAAGCGCATAAATAGATACAAATACACAGATGGCCCTTGCAACATTATTCCCAATCTCGCAAACGTGTCAACGGTCTAAATACCCATCAATAGGTGAATGGATAAGTCAAACATGTTGCCTACGGTATATACAATGGACTACTACTCAGCCATAAAGAGAAATGAACTCTTGACACAGGCTACAAGAGGAATGAACCTCATAAGCATTATGCTGAGTGAAATAAATCAGCTTCAAAAAGGACACATTTTGCTTAATTCCACTTACAAAAAATATCTAGGCTAGGAAAATGAATAGAGACAAACATCTCCCAATTGTTTCCAGGGATAGGTAGGAAGGTAAGTATGGTTGTTACATAATGCCATGTCAATTGGACAAATAAGTGAGGTGGAGTCTTTCTTATACCTATATGAGTGTCCTTGGATTTATTTCTCTAGTCAACCCAGCCTAACCCAGTAGGGCCTGGAGGGGAAGTGCCATCCCTGAGACGATACTGAGCTTCCATAAGGGTGATGACATAATTTTGGAATGGGTAAGGATGATATATGAACAACATGCAGAATGCCACTTAATTATAATCTTGTAGAGCGTGGAAGTGATGAATGTTTTGATGCATGTATATTTAGTATGATTTTTAAAGAGTGTACGCAAAAGAGCAATATGGCAAGTCTGTGTTGCCATTTGCTGTTGCTCAGCTAAAAGCGATTCGGGCCTGTGTAGTTCAAAGGGAACCACAGAGGCTCAGGAGGAAAGCTGGTACCATCTCCAACTGAGACTTGTCTGACCAAATGCAGAGTCTCCCTTCAAGTAACTGACAGGTCAGAGGCAGCTCATCTCTGCTGCAGAAGCAATGATTTGTCTCAATTCCCAGACCACTGTCACAGCCATGTCTTGTTGCTCTCGGTGCCCCCCTTCCCCACCACAATAAGTCACTAGAAAGCCATGCTTCATTTAAAAACAAACACATAAAACCCTTCTGCCTCCATCCTGGCACTGTTTCAGCTTATTTAGCATCATAACATATGTCATCTGTTTCCCTAAACAATCTAACATGGACATGGCACGATGGGACTGATGAGTTAGGCAAATGAGAACCAGCCTGCCCTCTGAACACACACGATGGCATTTGACTTGCTGTCAGTAGATGCTGTCGCGTTTCTTCTCCTCTTTCATGGAAAATAAATACAGAAAAGAATGAGGACATGAAAAGGGCTGCAAGATGTTTAGCTCTGGTCTTTCTAGAAAGTGTAGAAAAAAAGTATGTGACCCCTGCCTGCCTTTAGATGCCCCACTCCTCTGGCAAACAAGGATTGCACACTGACCATGGACAAGACATCTGGATCTGGGGGGAGGATATAACAATTGCCCCCACCAGCAAAGAGTTTCCAGATTTACGGGACTACACAGGCCAGGGAGCAGCTCATAAAAAGAACAAGAAGAATCACAAAGGAGGGTGTGCTCCAGCACCACTTCGTCCAGCTGCAGGCACATGAAGGCAAAGTTTCTTTTGCTTTCAGTCAAGTTTATGATTTCCGCTGCATCCCTTACCAACACCTTCACGAAGATCTAGGTTCTTGGGTTGTTTCGCTCCAGGGCGGACATCTCCTTGGTAAAGCTTTATGGACAGCTCATGGTCCAAGAATTCCACCTATATGTTTTGAAAGGGGCCACGTTAAAACCCCTGGCTCAGACTTTCAGGACTGGGCACAATACAGCAAACCCACCATGGGGACAGCAGGATTTGGTAACACTCTCATCTCCATCACAACCTGGACCTGGCAAAGCTATTTTCTTCCACTCACCATCTTTCAATCAATATTTACTCAGCTATTAGTTGCTCCCCAGGCTCAGCATCAGAAAAGTGTTCAAACGTTACCGAATTGTCCATCTAATGGTAGAGGTCTGTGCAAGGGATATGAGAGCAAGAGGCTCAGAGATGATCAGTGGGTAACGAGAGAGGGATTCACCTTTATCATTTGTAGAAAGCCCCTGAGGCTTAGTCACATTGGCAGACTTTCCCTGGAGCAAGCAAATAAAGCTGCTCCCGGCTCAGCTCCATTCCTGATCTGGTCTTGCCATGAGACTATCCAGGCTTTGTCCCAACCCCACGTTCTGGAAACCACGAGTGGAAGGAGGTGAATCTTGGGGATACCATGGAAAAGAATGGGCATTGCACAACACTTCATTGTACTCATATGGAGCTTATGCAAAGGCCAAGAGATAGAACCAGGTGAGACTGTGAACAGGACAAGGTGATACTGCATGGTTTAAAATCAGAAAAGGTGTGCATCAGGGTTGTATCCTTTCACTGTTCTTATTCCATCTGTATGCTGAGCAATTTATACAAGAAGCTGGTCTCTGTGAAAAAGAACATGGCATCAGTATTAGACGAAGACCCATGTAATGTCATTGGGAACATTTTCTCACTAAAAATTTTAGGTCATGGCATCAAAAAAGTGTCATTTTAACCTAAATGGGTTTTTAGACCAGTGAAATAACAGCGAGAGTGAGTCAGCATTGTGCACAGAATTGAGCGATACTGGTTCTTTGGGAAATTCATAATCCAACACTGACACTGCTGAGATAAAGGATGACAGTGAGGAAGATTCTACACCTGAGCTCTGTGATGGGCCAACGTGGTGCTCTACTCTCTTCAGGAATGGATGAGCCAGCTCCACCAAGATTCCCCTTTACTGGAGCACCTGCTATGTATGTAGACGTTGAACACAAGAACGCTTTGGCGTTCCTACAATGATTTCTGACCGATGAGGTCATCGAAAAAATGATTATGATAGCCCGGAGGTTTACTTTCAGGTTTTAACCCCTCTTCAGTTAATTTCTGTGCATGGGGGAAGGTTTGGGGCTTGCTTCATTTTCCTACATACGGTATCTCAGTTTGTCCAACACCATTTGTTGAGCAAGCAGAATTTGTCCCTTTGGATATTTCTGTGTCCTTTTTCGAAGGCTAGTTTCCTGTTGACTGGTGAATATATGTGTAGCTTTTCTGTTCGTATCCATTGATCTATATACCTCTCAGTGTACCAATACACTGCTCTCCCT
Source organism: Tenrec ecaudatus (assembly GCF_050624435.1). Classification (NCBI taxonomy): domain Eukaryota; kingdom Metazoa; phylum Chordata; class Mammalia; order Afrosoricida; family Tenrecidae; genus Tenrec; species Tenrec ecaudatus. Next base: position 18,829 of record NW_027458368.1, read on the forward strand.
TAGGGAAAAACAACAACAAAAGTTGTATGAGCCCCTATATAATGATTTTTTTTAATGGACGATGAACTATTTTCCAGGCCAGCACTATCCTATGTTTGAGCACATTGCTGCAGCCACTGTATCAAACCATCATGCCTTATAGCCTGCGGTACTCATGTTCAGGTATAGTGTTCTGCCATTCACAAGGTTCACACTGGCCAGTTCTTTCAGAAGTGGAAGACCAGGTCCTCCTCCCTCGTCTCTGTCTGGAAACTGCTGAAGTCTACCTACAGTGAGTGACCCAGCAGGCATTTGAACTACTGGCTGCAAAATTTCCACCATTACAGCCAAATGCAGGCCACCACAGTACAACAGACAGTAACAGCATCTTAACACCACACAAAGGCTCCTCCCTGGGGAGACCACGTGTTCAGGCAATTGCTGCTGTTACACATGTAAGTGGGGGCTACATGAAGTCGCACCATCTCCTGTGGCCCTTCCAGGAACAGGCCATTCTGCTGTTGTTTCTACTGGACTTAGGCTCAGCTGCCAACCTGCCCTCTGCACGCATTCTTCTCCTTACCCTTCCATGTCACCTTCTCTTTGCCCAAGTCAATACTGCTGGTCAGTCACCTACTGGTGGATGCTTGCTTCTGAAGTTTCTGAACCACATTTCCCCATGGTTATGAGACATTGCTGCTGCCACTGCGAGCATTTAACAGGTTACTTTACACCTTCAATGAGAAATCTAGGGGAATAGAAAGAAAGCTTCTTCTTTCTCCCAAGGAGTGGGTGGTGGTTTTGAACCGTTTCCCATGAGGTTAGCAGCCCAATGTGTAACCCACTACACCAGTAGAGCCTTGGTGGCACTGTCCAGCAATTATTAGACTGCTAAATATGAGGTCAGGGTTTCAAACCTACCAACTTCTCCTTGGGAGAACGATAAAGCTGTTCCCATAAAAGACTGACAGCTCCAGAAGCCCTCTATAGGGTGGCTATGAGTTGGAATTTTGCGGTCATTTAGGGCTTTTTGGTGGCATGTGATTTTTTAGGGCTTTTAGGTTGTTTGTGGACGTTCAAGGTGTGTTTGGGGCATTCGGGTGGTTTGGGGTTTTTAGGGTGTTTTATAAGATTTTAGGGAGTGTTTAAGGGATTTAGGGGTGGTTTTTTAGAGTGTATAGGTATTTTTCAGCACAATATGGTGATTTTAGTGATGTTACAGAGTTCCTTAGGGATTTTAGGGTATTTTTAATATTATATGTGTTTTTTTCCCCCAGCATTTTAGGTTTTCTTAGGGCTTTCATGGTGTTTTCAGGGCATATATGGGGTTTAGGAATGTTTAGGGTTTGGGAATCTTCTAAGGATGATTTTTGGAAGTTTCACATGTTTGGGTGGGCATTTGGTGTTTTTTTGTGGCTTTAGAGTGTTTATGGGATCCTGTCAATTTGCAGCTTTAATTCCGCAAAGAAAAGTCAGACAGCAAGCCAGAAAGGAGCAGGAAATGAAGGGGAAGCCCAGGCCACATGTTACAGCTGCCAAGTCCGGAGAACCTAGGTGTGGTCGTTGGCTACCTGGGACCGGGAGTGGGGCTGTGCTCCTGCCCAAGGGTGCTAGGGAGTAAACCAATCTCAGCTGGACGTTTGGCTTTTCTACTAATTAGCCGACTCCATGAACTTTCCCAAGGGCAGCTGGCGAATTGCCAGGGGAACCCAGCTAGACCCCCCACACAAAAGCACAGGGATGGTTACAGGAACAGGAGGTTTCACACAGTGGATGTGCAGGGCTTGGGGTCGGGATTGGGGGCCAAGGTGAGGAAGGGGCAGCAATAAGGCCTGGTCCCAAATAATCAGACACTGAGCAATAAAAGTACAAGGACTGCCAAGAGAACATGGGGACAAAGGATGGCTGGACTTCATTTGATATCTTTGGATGTGCTGTCAGGAGAGACCAGTCCCTGAAGGGACATCAAGTCCATGAAGGACATGATGCTTGGCAAAAAGTGGAGGACGGGCAATAAAACAGCTCGAACCAGTGGCTACATCAGTGGGCATAGTAACAATGGTGAGGATGGTTCGAGACCTGGCAGTGTTTTATTTTACTGCTTGTGTTTTTCTAGAACTGTCTTTCCTGGATGCACGAGGAAGGATAACTGTGCTTGTGGGAAGCAAATGCACAGTGGGCAGCGCTTTGGCCAACATAGGTACACCACCGGCACACAGTGCCCCCTTACTTGGCATCCAAAGTGACAGGATTTGTCTTTCCCCAGAGCTCTCCAGCCCTGGGGGAAGCGGCCCTGCCTTCGGCGCACCGCCAGGGGGCAGCACTGCTGCTCTCTCACTGGCTACATCTGTGAGGACCCAGAGAGCAGCTCCTTTCTGCTGCTCTCCTCTCAGACTTCTGCCAGAAGCCTTGGCTCGTCCTGGATCCTCCCTTGATTCCCACTCTGCACCTTTGGGGACGCCCAGCCCATTAACTCTCTCCCATCCTTCCTTGCTGCCTCTTGTCCAGATGCCTGAGCTGGGCTTCAAGTAGTTGTAATGTTATGCTTAGGTGAGATGTGTTCAGCTTGTTTACTGTCTGTATACAAGAAAAGAGTGCAGCCCAAGACATCCACCCTTTTGTTCCTCTATGGAAAGCCTGTTACGTGTCATAGTCTTCTCTCTGTGCAGTGCTTTCCTCTGCTGCTGATGCTTTTACATGAAATAGGACTCGGTGTGTCACCGCTACAGGAAATTATCTCTGAAAAAATAATATGCCCAGAACTCAGAAACAGTGTCAGCTTGCATCTGGCATCATGGAAGCATCATGGGTGTGTTTCCATTCATTCGCTCCTGAGTGTCACATGTTAAACTCAGTGCATAGCATAAACAGCAGCAGGCACAAACTGAGACAAAGCACACCCTTTGCTGTGAAGCACATTCCGACTCCTGGCTGCCCCTGTGCCACAGAGTAGAACTGCCCCGCAGGGGCTCCCTAGCTGTCATCTTTACAGAGGCACATGGCCACACCTCCCTTTTGGGAAGCCACTGGGTAGGTTTGAACTTCAGGGTTGTAGTAGTCGATACTGTAGAGCCCAGGAGTCAGTTCGGATTCATAGGGGCCTGTGCACTAGAGAGAGAAACAAAGCCCAGTCCTGCGCCATCCTCGCACTTGTTACTGTATTTGAGCCGATTCTCGCAGCCACGGTGTCAATCCACCTAAGTAAGGGTCTTCCTCTTGTTTGCTAACCCTCTGCCAAAAATGATGCCCTTCTTGCAGGACTGGTTCCACCATAGTAATATGTCCAAAGTACCTGAGACAACGTCTCCGCATCCTCTTTCAGATCTCCTGCCTTTAGTTTGTCAGCTCACTTCGATGGAGTCGATGCTGAGCCATAGCGACTCTATGAGATCAGAGCAGAACTATCTCTGTGGGTTTCCCAAAGGCTAACTCTATGGGAGTAGAACGCCTCATCCTTTTCTTCTGAGGACTGACTGGTGGTTCCCCACTGCTGACATTACAGTTGACACCCAAGGCATAAGGTACTATGCCACCAGAAGTCCCTTGCCCCTGTGCAATAACCAACACCACCTACACACAAAACCCACCCCTTCTCTGTCAGTTTGATGTATGGTGATGGCTTGAGTTGCTATGAAATTGGAAGCTACTAGGGGGAACCCGACAAAAACTACAATTTTTTCAAAACTATGCATTTAAATTTTTTATCCCCTTCATAGTACTCTCCATTACACTTCACACATTTGTCTAATCTGTGATTACATTCTTGGAAACATTTTTCAAACTCAGCAGTTTGGGTGACACCCTTGTTTTTTCCCCCCCTCTTCTGTGTTGTCAAACCACTGTCCTTCATTCATGGAAACAGAAAGAAGTCACATGGAGTGAGTTCAGGTGATTAGGATATGAGGGACAAGAGAGGCATGCTTTTTTGGGGGATGTTTTCATACTGTTATTTCTTTTCTCTTTTTTTATAATCAATTTTTGGGGCCTCATACAACTCTTATCACAATTGATACATACATCATATTTGTACATTCATTGCCCTCATCATTCTGAAAACATTTGCTCCCCACTTAATCCGCTGGCATCAACTGATAATTATTCCCCATCCCTCATGAACCCTGAATAATTTCTAAATTATTATTTTGTCTTATCTTACACTATACAATATCTCCCTTCAGCCACTTTTCTGTTGTCTGTCCCCCAGGGAGATGGTTATATGTAGATCCTTGTAATCGGTTTCCCCTTTCCATTCCTCCCTCCCTCTACCCTCCTCGTATCGCCACTCTCACCACTGGTCCTGAAGGGATCATCCGCCCTGGATTCCCTGTGTTTCCAGTTCCTATCTGTACCAGTGTACATCCTCAGGTCTAGCTAGATTTGTAAGGTAGAATGGGGATCATTTTAGTTGTGGGGGAAGAAGCATTTAGGAGCTAGAGGAAAGTTGTATGTTTCATTGTTGCTACAGTGCACCCTGACTGGCTCCTCTCCTCCCTGCTACCCTTCTGTAAGGGGATGTCCAATTATCTACAAATGAGCTTTGGGTTTTCACTCCACACTCCCCCGTATTCACAAAGATATGATTTTTTTGTTCCGATGATGTCTGATACCTGATTCTTCCGACACCTCGTGATCACACATGCTGGTGTGCTTCTTTCATGTGGGCTTTGTTGCTTCTCAGCTACATGACCACTTGTTTAACTTCAAGCTTTTAAGACCCCAGAATGTATAACTTTTGATAGCCGACCACCATCAACTTCAGTCACCACATTTGCTTATGCACCCATTTGCCTCCAGCAATTGTGTTGGGGAGGTGAGCATCCCGGAATGCCACTTTAATACAACAAAGTATTTTTGCATTGAGGGAGTACTTGAATGGAGGCCCAATGTACATCTGTTACCTTAATACTAAACCTATAAATATATGCATATAGATCTATTTCCCCATCGTTATACATAAATATATTTACATATGCACATGCCTTTATTTAGACCTCTATAAATGCCCTTTGCTTCCTACCTCTTTCCTTGATTTCCTTTTACTTTCCGATTGTCCCACTCTCATGTTCAGCCTTCATTTGTGTTTCAGTAATTCCTCTAGGTTACATTACTCTTGTTTACACTCTACCAAGCCTCCTACACCCTCCTCACCATCTATTTGGATCACTTGGTGTTCCCTTGTCCCTGGGTTTGTTAACAGCACTTCCTTTTTCCCTACACCCCCCTTTCCCATCTCCCTCCCCCAGCTGTCAGTCCCATTGTTTTCTCCTCCAGATTGTTCATCCAGCCTATCTCATTTAGACAGACCTGTGGAAATCATAGCATGCACAAAAACGAGACAGAGCAAACCCAAGCAACAAAATGAAACAAAAGAACAACACCACCACCAACAAGCCAATGACAAAAAGCAAAACAAAACACAAGAAAGAAAAGCTTTTAGTTAGTTCAAGGACTGTTTGTTGGCCTTTAGGAGTGTTTTCTCATAGAGTATGATGGGTCAGCTAGCCCTGGCCCCAAAGTCTATTTTTGGTATTCCCTGGGGACTTCGTTGCTCTGTTCCCCTTCCTGTTCTGTTGTACACCCTTAGTATTTTGCCTCGGTGTGCTGGGATCAGATCGGGCGATAGAGGCATGCTGTTTTTTTTGTGTGAGCAGGTGCACTGTCATGGTGGCAAAACCAGTCCCCTGTCTACCACTAATCAGTCCTTTTTATTTTAAATAAATCATTTTATTGGGGGATCTTACAGCTCTTGTAACAATTCATACACCAATTTGTATGAAGCACATTTGTACATACATTGCTATCATCATTTCCAAACATGTTCTTTCTCCTTGAGCTCCTTTTTTCCCCTCCTCCCACCCACGTGAACCACTGATACTTTATACATACTTTTTAGTTTTATATTTTACGCCTCTGCTGTATCCCTTCACCCAAACTTCTGCTGTTTGTTCCCCTGGGTGGTGGAGTGGGGCTGTATGTCCATCATTGAGATTGGTTTCCCCTTTCTTCTGCTTCTCCCCCCTACCTTCCCTCGTGGTGTTGCTACTCTCAGTATTGGTCCTGAGGGGTTTATCTGTCCTGGATTCTGTGTGTCGGAACTTCTAGTCAATAGCAGTGTGCAAGCTCTGGTCTAGCCAGACAACTCAGACCTTCTTACACAATATCTTCAGAACCTCTATATAGGAAGCTTGATTAACAGTCTGACCTAGTGCAATGACTAAACTCCAAATGCACTATCACCCTCACATCAACAAAACCAAACAAATGAGCATCTTCTTGAAGTTTGAGTTCACTTGACGAGGTGTATTTGAGTGAGGTGATGATGGCGTCTTACACTGACTTGATTTATGTTTGCATTCTGGCTTGTGAGAAGAGCACAAGGTCTTGTCACCAGCAATGACCTTGGGAAAAAAGTGTGGGTGCACTAGCTCAGAGCAAGTTGCCAGATGCCTGCCCAAACAGGAGAATGTATATTTTGAAATGTGTACCCAGTGGAGCTTTGTACCGCTTGGTTTTTTGGCGGGGGTGGGGTGGGGGTGGGTGGAAGGCCGGCTACTCCTTTGTAGGTTAGATAATCTGAGATGTGCTATTTGAAATTTCCTGGGGCCAGTTTTAGACAAAACTAGAAAAGTTAATTTTGCTGTATGGAAAAATCTGACAGTCTGGAAGTATCTAATTTTCCTCACATGCCATCATTCCCCTAGTAGCATTATTCTTAGTTAAAGCTCTCCTCTGTTCCTCCTTAGGGTTTCCCCACTACCTGATGTTCCTTTTCTCCTACTCATCATCAAGGGACTTGTGTCCAAAGTGAGGACAGCAAATAAGAGACCCTCCTGACTCTCTGTTAAGAAGGGTGCTCTGGTGCATGCGTGTGTTTATGTGTGCACATACAATCGCATTTGAATTTTGTTGGAAGAGGCTTCATAGAGACAGAGAGTGACATGGTTAGAGCTGCTGCACATGTAGAGCACTGTACTCTATGGTGTTCTAATTCAAATGCATGTAAGGTCCAAGAGAGGTAATAGAAGCAAGTGACCAGGGTCAGGGAAGGCAGTAGGAGGAACTGAGGGAGCCTGAATGCCTCACACCCTGCCAGTTTCACTGATTCTTGGATGGGAGAGTACCAACCTAGTGCTGTGAAATCTTCGTAGTTTTCAGAGGCTTGGGGGATTTAAATTTTGTATGTAAAAAATAGACATCTAAATGCTTGTAATTTATTGATTTCGATAAACACACTGAATGCCAGTACGCAAGTCAAACAAACCAAACTGACAGCCATCGATTCTTTGCCAACTCATAGTGACCCTATTAGACAGGGTAGAACTGCCCCTCAGTTCAGCTCCCAGCCCTGGAGGCCCACCAGTTCCTCGTTATTATCATGAGGAATACTATTTTCACAAGAGCATTACATACCCCTAGAGACTAAACCATAAAGCCATATAGGCTTTGACCATCAATTCTGATATGCTTTTTCCTCAAACTGATGGGTCATTTGATGGAATCCTTGTATTACTTCCCTAACATAAAAATTAATCAAGCAAAGGAGATTCAGTGCTCAGTACTACAGCCCCCTATTTAGAGATTAACTCTTAAAAACCACCACCACCACCACCACCACCACCACCACCACCACCACCACCACCACCGCCACCTTATCTATGTTGATAAAAACTTGAGTAGGCTGTATAAATATCTCAAGTATTTAGGATAAAATGGATTCTTATTCTACTGTCACATATTTAGTTTGAGTTATGTGTTTCCATCTGAACACAAATTAAATAGACCTCATTGACATCTTTTCAAAATGCCATAAAAATTAAATGATTACCTTAAAAGATACTCAGTATAATTAGGCATCAGAAAAATGTACATCAACACTAGAGCGAGATAGTGTTTCAACCCATCAAGATGACACTAGACAAGGATATTAAAAATACCATTGAGTGCTGGAAGAATGAACAGATTTGTGTCAGAAGAACAGTCTGAAAGGTCCTTAGAAGCAAGCACGGGGAGACTTCACATGCTTTGGATATGTTATCAGGAGATGCCAGTCCCTGGAAAAGGCTGAAATGTTAGGTTCAAGTATAACAACAGTTTTGAAGATGGTGTAGGACTGCGCAGTGGTTCATTCTGCCTTGAGTTGGAACTGACTCAATAGCACCTAATGCTAAAAGCTAGATGCTTTTGATCCTAAATGAAAAGTGGATGGTCCAGCCTCCATACCAGCTACGTGGACAACTGCCCCTCCCCCCAGAAGAATTTACTTTAGAAGACGGCACTGAACCTGTAGCTAGGGGAGATGGACATGTCTGATCAGAGCACACAGGGGCAAATGAAGGGGGAGGAAGAGAGTGGAGCACACACTGGTCCACCAGGCTTGGAGGATGATTTTGGCACTCTGAACAGCCAATGTACAGAGTGGACCATATGGCTGATCCCACTATGAGACATGCCATCCCTTGCTGGCCCAGAGCCCTATGGGGACAATACCGGAGACTCTGTGTTGGGACTGACCCGACTGGCCCTCCAACACGGAGGCAAATCACTAAAAGCATGCAGCAGAGCAACCATGAGAGCAGAGCGGGTAGCCCCTGAGGGAGTACAAAGGACAGACTCTGGGGCCAGAGCAAGATACGCCATCAGACCTGACTGAAGGACACACCTATAGAAAAAAAAAATCAGACCTTGATCTATTTACAGGTTTTTCTTTCTTAAAAAATTTTTTTGTCTTTTAATTAATTTACTCTTTTATTGATCATTGGTTTTCTGTTGTTGTTTTTTTGTCATCACAGTGTTCTCACCCATCGCCTATCTTGCTATGGTTTGATTTTTGGTGCATATTATTATCTCAACAGATCTATCTAGATAAGATAGGCTGGAAGAATAGTCTGGAGGAGAAAACAACAGGACCAATGGTTCCCGGGGACATGGGAGAGAGAGAGGAGGGGGTAAGGAGGTGATGCTGACCAATCCAGCGACAGGGGAGCAACAAGTAATCCAAAATCCGTCGCAAGGAGGGTGTGAGAAGCCTGGTAGGTATTCAGCAAGGGCAATGTAACCAAGAGAAATTACTCAAACCCAAGTGAAAGCTGAGCATGATAGTCGGACAAGAGGAAAGTAAAAGTAAATAGAGGAAAGAACTAGGTGACAAAGGGTATTTCTAGAGGTCTACATACTGGCATGTACATATGTAAATATATTTATACAGGAGGGTTCGTAAATAGATCAACGTGCATATATTTATAGACTTAGTATTAAGGCAGTAGATGGACATTGCCAAATACTTACTCAATGCAAGAAGACGTTATATTAAATTGGCATTCCATGATGAACACCTTTCCAACATGATGGTTGAAGAAAAATGTGTGCACTAGCAAATGTGGTGAAGAAAGCTGATGGTGCCTGGCTATCAAAAGTTATAGCATCTGGGATCTTACAGGCTTGAAAATAAAGAAGCGGCCATCTAGCTCAGAAGCAACAAAGCCCACATGGAGGAAGCACACCAGCCTGTGTGACCATGAACTGTTGAAGGGATCAGATATCAAGCATCAAAGAACACAAAAATCATGTCATTGTAAATGAGGGTGAGTGCAGAGTGGAGACTCAAAGCCCATTGGTAGGTGACTGGACACCCCCTTCCTGAAGGGATGTGGGGAGGAGATAAGCCAGTCAGGGTGCAGGGTAGCAACAATGAAACATGTTTCCTCTAGTTCCTAAATGCTTCCTCCCCCCACTATCATGATCCAAATTCTACTTTACAAATCTGGCTAGACAAGGGGATGTACAGAGAGATCGCCTTGGAGATTGGGTGGATGTTCCCACAGTAGCGTGGAGCCTCACAAGTGGTGGTCAGGCGTTTCCCCCAGTCACTTGTAGGACCTCAGGATTTAGGCTGGGGATGCCCCCACTTTTTATAGGGGAGAACAACCTGTGGCCTGGTGTGTGGGAGAGGACCAGCGTGAATTCCCCAGCTGCTTGCCACACCAATAAGTGGGGGGTGGGAGCTCCCTCAGTTGGGCCTTCAGGTTTGCCCTAGGCAGAGGGGAGTGGCCTGGAGACAGCTATTGTCTTGTGATGGGAAAGAGAGTGAAAGGAGAGGAAAAAGAGAGAAAGAGGAAGACACAGACTGGGGCAATAATGCCAACCAGACTGACAACCACTCACCCATACACAACTAAAATGCACAGAGTAAACAAAGGTGACAACAGTAAAAAAAAAAAAAAGAAAAGAAAACAACTAAAAAGGAGAACCAAATCTGTGGAGGCTGTGGTAGGAAGTAGAGAAGAGCTAGATGGAGCGGAGAAAAGCAGAAAACCTGTAAGAAGAGTCCAATAAAAGGAAAAAGAGAGAAGAGAAAAGGAAGGAGAAGGAGAGAGTATTTTTTAAATGGTTAAAGAAATAACTGACCCTGTGTTATGCTGTGCGTAGCTCTGACTCGTCCTGTGTGCAGTACTGTCTTAGGGGTCAGGCTGCCCACTAGGAGGACAGGGTTGCCCTAGGCAGAGTGTAGGGCTCTGGAAACCAGCAGTGGTATGTGCAAGCAATGAGAGGGAGCAGAGAGAATCGTACAAGCTAAGAGAGAGGTGAAGAAAGCAAAGACAGAAAGAGGAAAGAAAGAAAAAGAGAATAAAGAGAATGAAGGAAATAAATCCAACTGAGTTCACTAAGGTTGGCTGTGATGGTAAAGAGCAAGGAGAGAGAGAAGGAGGAAATAAAGTATAAAGTAGTAGCTGATCCCTGATTGCTTGGATGAGGGGCCAGAGGGGTTTAGACACTGCTCCAACATGGCAGGTCAGTGTGCCCTTTTAATGCCGGGACCCAGTGGTGCTGGGCAGAATTGCCCTAGTTGACGAGATCACCTTAGAGGCATGACGGAGGTTTCTTCAACGGTGCAGCGCACTGTAGGTGTTTGTCCCAGGTGCCTTGTGTGGTGTGCAGCACTCCCACACAGGGCAGGCTGGAGTGCCTCCTGCTATTTGGGTTGATTTGCCCTAAGCGGAGGGAAGTGACCTGGAAGCCTTTAGTGGCATATGAGAGGAGAGAGTGGGAGAGAAGAGGAAAAAGAGGGGAAAAGGGGAAAAAAGAGGGATAAAGAAGAAAGCGAGTAAATAAAAGCCCAACACCAACCTGAGCACGTTGAAACTGAGTGCGGTGGAAAAGTTAGAAGGGCTAGTGAATAAAGTGAGAATAAGTAGAGCAGTGGGTAAGGAGGTAATGATACTTGATCACCTGTCCTTGAGGCCAGAGGAATTCCAACTCTTCCTCAAGGTCACGGGGTCATGGACTTGTAAGGTCTCTCTCTCTGGCCTAAATTCCAACCCCAGTCCTTGGCTCCCCGCGAGAAAAATTTCATGCGGAAGCCAGGCTCGTGATCCAAGTGAATTTAATGAGAGTTAAAAGAAGCTTCAGGTTTTACAAGGCACCCATAGGATTCCTTTGACCATGGGGCCTGGCAGAGACTGCCTCAGGTCATGCAAGGATCTCTCTCCTCCCAGGAAGACGACCAGACCACCCCTCTCCCTTCTGGTTCCTGCCTTTTCAAGGGTTCCCGGGGAGGCTGGTGAAGGACCCCAGGTCAATCCCATTGGCTGAACTGCAATCATCTGGCCCAGGTGGGCTGCTCCAGGTGCAACATCCATTGGAGCCCACGGGCAGGAAAATCCAGCTTTCCTATGCTGGCTCTCCTGGGCATGCGTTAATGGACTTTCCCATCCCTGATGTAGGGTTCCACAGATGCTGTGTGAGATTACTTCAAAAGCAAGATCGCGCCCGTGGCCAGGGGTCACTTGGGTGCTGGAGTACCTGCCTTGTGCTGCATGTAGCACTGCAGCAGGGGCTGGGAGGGGGCACTGGGGGGCTCCCTCAGCCCCGTCTAGGGCTCCAAGACCGGCAGGGCCTCCCCAGCTATGTGTAGAATCACTGAGAGGGAAGCTTGTTGTCCTATCTAGACTGCTGATGCTTCCTAGATCAGAGGATTTTCTTTTTTATCCCTCTGGCCAGCTAGAATGAAATTGTCTCCCACAGTCTCTGGGCTACAGCTCAGTGCTGTTTAAGGCTGACACTGCTACAGCGGGTCTTTGTTATGGTAAAAGCTGCCAGGCCCTGTGGCTGAGTTCTGGCATTCCTTAGCTAGGTTGCTTCTTATGCTGATTTATGTTAAGGGACTCCCCTATGTGGTGCTTGGAGCTGAGCAACCAGACTTGGGTTTGAGTTTTAAACCAATCATTTATGTTTCACCCTTAAAAAAAATTCTACTTGTGATGTGCTCAGATTTGGTGGCTGTCAAGCTGACCCCCAGAGGGGGAGATGCAGCTTATCAGGGGGGTTGTTTACTAGTCGGCCAATTGGAACTAAATTTGCTCCCTGGACTCCCGACTTTCTGCCTTTTTCTCCCACACCATGATCTTCCTAAGGTAATAATATATTTTTTCTTCTACTCTAAATTATGGCTACCCACCACCAACCCCTGACCGTGAGCTCAAGGCATCCAACCGCATGGAGAGCTCAGTGTGGGGTTCCCCTCGTGTCTGAGATTCTGCCCCCTCTCAGGGCGTCCACCTGCAGGGATCCCTGCTCCAGGCAAGGGCATATCTGGCACCTGCCACTTCGTCAAAATTATAGTGCTTTAAAGCATTCTTGGTTTGCTTTGTGAGTGGAAATCCCACAAAAGAAGGGGTTCAGGAGAAACCCTGTTACCCTAGTTCTAATTTCAGAACTCCACCTCCCCGTTTCCTTCACCTAATTTCCTATTTTTCTGGTCTGGCAGCAGGAGCTCCAGATAGATGGGTCCTATCTGGTCGCCATTTTCTCTGAATCCCTCCATCTATTTTTTTTACACTCTTAAAAAGTACAAAACATTTACTCTACAAGCGCAAACAGATTTTCAAAAGCAGGGAAAAACCTGAACGTTCAGTACATGGTTCAATCGTCTTTTCATCTCTGTGCCCTAACTATGCTGAGCTCCATGGAACTGCATGGAGGGGAGCTATTCTGGCGTCATCGAGCCAAGTGAGTGTTTTGAATTACCTCAAGTGAATATTTGACTGGAAAGCATAGGGTGTAAAAAAACCCTGAAATCAGTTGGTGCACATCCATCACAAAGAACAGGGCCTTGTACTTAAACCTTTTTTCTGAAAATAAGCAGCCATCTAAGTGAGATATCAACTAAGGCCGCCCAGAACAAGCAGCACAGCCAGTGTGATGCCAGGGTGATAAATAATAGAATCTCAATCTGCAGGTATGAACAAGAATCAGAGCTTAAGTTCGGAACACCCAGTTTGCAAAAGGACTCAAATGCACATGCTGGGTGAATTCCCTCTGACCACAGTCCATGGACATGAACAGATACAGTTAAGTTCAAATGTAACACCTGATCATTTGATCTCTTCAGACTAATTTTAATTTGGTTCCAGTTTTTAGTATTTTTCACTTTCTGTTCGATTGAGGTTTTTCTCTCTTTTATCATTGTTAGTTTTTCTTTTCTACTTGTTTCTTGATTTTGTTTTGTATTTTTTTTTAATACATATGAAATCCAGGAGAGGTAAATCCAGAGAGACACTAACAGAATTAACAATCACCTAGGGACAGGCAGGGAAGATTTGGGGGAGTGAGGGGGGGGCTAACAAAAATGAATATAAAAGAAGGAAATGATGTAAACCTGATTGTGGTGAGGATTACACAAATCTTAATATGACTGAAGTATTGAATGATATATGTGAATTATATGAGAATTAAAATAAAACAAAAGCTGAGGTCAGAGATAGGGCAGCAATTTAGCCCTGAATCTCTTGGTGAAGATTGAATGTCATTTTGTGCCAAGAGCCCATTTTTCCACTCATGAAGTTTGGGGAACCGGCCATGCTCCTTCATCACTTTTCTTACCTCAATAAATGGGTACAGTTCACTCTTCTCCCTTTTCTTCTCTGTCACATACTTTGCAGCAGTCAGGGGAACAGAACTTACAGTCCTGAAAGGGATCCATGAGTGTTAGTCCAGGTAGACTAGAGAAACAAATCCACACTCAGATGTGTATAGGAAAGACCTTTATATACAAGAACAGTTGTATATTGAGAAAGCATTCCAGCCCAACCAAGATCAAGTCCATAAGTCCAATATTAGCCCATGTCTGATATCAATCTATAATGTTCTCTTCAGACTCATGAAACACCTTCAATGACCCCAAATGCAGGAAGATCACAGGTCAGTAGTTGCAAAGTCTTCTGCATCCAGTGGTGGTAGAAGCATCTCAGCTTTGGCAGGGTCTCCATGTGGCTCCTCCAGTTCCCAGGGCATGGGTTCTATCAGTGTGGTGCCATGTGTCTTGTTAGTAGGACATCTCTCAGGGAATGAGCAGAAAGATAGTCTCCTGCCTCCAAGGAGGAAATACCAGATTTCCCAGAACCCTGACGGGAAGGCCAGGCCCACAAAGAGGCCTCATTGGCCATAACCCAATAGAGAGACTAGAGTCTACCCCTTCACTCTTAATCCTCTCAAGTCCCAAATTGACACCAGATTGTATAACTACAACAGACCACCCCTTGTCCATTTGACATTTTCACAAAATTCTTTAGCCGTATATAATTTCAAAACAATAATAGAATCATATCAGTATCTAACAGTATAATATGAAAATGCATACATTTCACTCCGTGCCACCCTCCTTTAAACATAATATTCTGTAAGTGATGAAACAAAAATATCCTATGCTTAACAATTGCAGGTTAGGTACACCCACATATTAATCCTATAATTCTATGAATATATTCCAGTATCTATGAAATCTTGTAAGCTAGCCACTTCACGCCTTTATCTGGCCCATTTTGGCTATCCAGTTTCTCTACTGCCTACTTCCATCAACCCAGTGCTCTCAGGAGACAATCATATTCTTCAATATAAAGAGTCTTCATGCCAGTTGGAACCTTGTGAAGTCCACATCCACAAGAAAGTCAAAGCAGGACAGTTCGTCTATACAGTCTGCAGCAGTATATACCAGTGCACAGGCTCAACATTCTTCTCTTCATCTGGTCGGGTTCGGGTCAAGTCAATGTGGGCTCCCTCTCTTGGCCTCACCTCAGTGTCCATTGGTCGCATTGCCTTTAGGCCTTGGCCCCATCACCAATTCTCCACAACTCTAGTCCCCTCAGAGTAGGTCATGGACTTCAAACGAGTCAACCTGCTCTCATCTTCTTCTCTACTGCCTGTAAACCAGGTCCACGAGTGTCAGTGGTCAGAATGAACCCGCTGCTCTATTGCTGCTATTCTGCCACTTTCACTCAACAAGCAGATCCAGGTGGTCACCTAGCAATCATTTCAGGCTTCTACAGGCTCCCTTGAATGTTCAGTACTAGAAAGGAGTTTCTTCAGGCTTTGAGATTTTTTTCCAGTTTCTGACAAAAACCACTATTCAAAATTCAAATATTACAAAAGTTCCCTTTTAATGCACATGAAGCTCTTCCTCACAGTGGGAGCAGTGCACAGAAACGGACCTTGATGCTGGGCTGCTCTGTGCGTGCTTTGGTCAGTTGGGAGCTGCTGATTCACAGATTCACTTCACGTGGATGAAGATGCTTGTTTGCTTCCCCGTGAGTTTATCGCGCTTCAACAGAGAAGAACCCTGTTCTTGGGTTTTGCCTCTGCCTTGCTCCTAGCACCGCTGGAATAGAAAGATTACAAATGATTTTTTTGTTGTTGTTTTAAAAAACAGAAAAGAAATGCCGTGTACCTGTTAGGTAAGTAGAGGCAGAACTGAGGGTGGTCGCTGTGCATGCCAAACCTCCTCCCCATCACAGACAGTTGAAAGCTGCTTCAGGCTGGAAAGATGCACACATTTAGGTCCTTGTGACAGGAAGCAGGTCAACCTGGGCGGGCCCCCATCTAGACCAGGTGGGCTTAATTCAGTCAATGGGGTCAAACAGTACCGTCAGCCATGCCTACCAACAGGGTATGGGTGGGGGCCTCCCACCAGCTGTCATGCAACCCAGCGCGCGTGGGCTGTCCAGTCCGCCCCCACCCCCCACGAGCATATTTGCCTCTTCTATCCTTTATAAAGTCACTTGGATCACAAACTAGGTTTCTGCGTCAATTGGTTCTTGTGTGAAGCCAAGGACAGAGGTACATTTCTCCCAGAGAGAGCCCTCACATAACCAAATCAGATTATAGCCTTCAGTGTTAGGGTTCCAACGAATTTTGGGGGAATATCTCAAGTGGTAGTGGTAAGGACACAACTCAATCCATATTATCTCTGTATTTTGCTCAGCCAGATGCTTGCCCTTTGAGCCTGAATTGTTGCAAGGCTTATTACCCCATCAAGTGTTCCCAGAGCAAGCCCTAAATGGGCAGTAGTCACACACAAGGAAGATTTGCAGGGGACACTGTTAAGAATGATTAATGCTTAAGTGTTCCTTGTCTCCCCAAATGTACCATCTGGCAGAAAATTTCTTAGATCTCTCTCCTGGGAGAGATATACCTCAGCTCTTGAATAACTCTCCTGGTCATAGACGTCAAATTCCAAGCTTTTCATCCAACATTCATAAAGCTAAATAAATGTTACATAAACCTAAGTTCTCTATCTTGCATAAGACAAAGTAAAACCATGACTTGAGAAGGTTTTCATTGAGGACAGAGACAACTTCAGATATTCTAAGCCTATGAAATTGGTCATGATTCAGGCAACTTGCCAAGGAAGCAGGTAATACCTAGGTGGGAGGTGGAATGAATAAGAACTTGCACTAAGATTCCATTCCATCAGGTGCAGCTGGTGACTTTGGAGGCCCAGAGCAGGCAGTGGGAGAGAGAAGACCAGAGCAGGGGAGGGATGTGATGAGCTGGAGGGTAGAGGGAGGGATTATGTGTTGTTCTGCTGTCACCTCCCACCCCACTGTGACCCTTTAGTGATGTGGGCCCAGGTTTGTGATGCAAGTGGTTTTGAAGGCAGAGGGGACTCAGAGTGCTCAGTTGCCTGAGTGCAACCGCTGTATCCAGAAGATGGAGGAGATTCTCTTTCTGCTGGAACAGAAAAGTGCTTCCTGGCTGACCTACCAATACCCCACCTGGTTCACTGTTTTGACCTTGGGCATCCTGTATGGAGTGGGTTGCTTCTTCCTGGTCCTCCCCTTCCTTCCAAATACTCCACCTGTGCGACCACCCAGGAAAAGGATAAAGGTAAGAAATTCTCAACCCAGCCATAGGAGAGATTGATTTTTCCTTGTTTTATAAATTTTTCCTTTCGTAATTAATTTCCTGATAGGGGAAATCTCAAGAAAGAAGAGACCATCAGCCCTGGCTTTGGAATGTTGATGAGGGCTGGTGCGTCCTTACTCACTGTTAGGACTTTGTTCACTGCATTGGTATCATTTTATCCTTGCCGGCTTATGTTGATTTTCATTATTTCTGTTGGCTTTCCCTGTTTGTGAAGCACAGGAGGCGTGGATGCATCATGATCATGGACACAAGGGTTGACAGAGTTGCAGGTGGAGAGATCTCATGGCAGAGGGAGGGATTGTGAGATCAGCAGTGTGGAGAACTTCCCCATCGGGAAGCTAGGGAGTGAAGGGGGATTGATTTCAAGACGAAAAAATGAAGGAGGCCAGAGGGGACAGAGAGCTTTAGACCTGACTGTGATTACACAACTCCTTTTGAAGGCAATTTAACCATGGAGGGGGGGGGGTGTTGTTCTAAAATGGATATGGTAATCATTGATTGTACCATTGCCCTTGATCTGATTGAACGACTGAACTATTGACTCGTATGATATGTAAATCATTTGCCAGTAAGATGAGCATTCAAAAATATTTCTCTTTGAAGATCTCAGACCTCCCATCTCTAGTTGTTATAGAGGGCAATAGGTAAAAATCCCCAATATAGTGACTCAGTGGCTAAGGACTAGATGACTAGACATTTCAAAGGGCAGCTCTCATCACTGGGTCCTCAGTCTCTTTCCTTGAGCTCCAGTCTCTGGGCCAAGGCTCCTTTTCTGTCTGGGCTAATTGAGAAAGCATGGCTGACCCCGGGGAGGAAGTGGTCAAGGGCTGGCCCAGAGCTTCAGCCTCCATAATCAAAATCTTGCCCACCAGAACACTGAGTGCTGAGAGTGTGTGCTCTCCGTGAGCAGAGGAAGGCTGACGGAAGAAATGCACTCTAGGTCTCACACAGAAGCTGGTTTCTGGGCTTTAGTCATTCCATGGAGATTGTCATTCTTCTAATCACCAGTAAATGCCTGCAGTTTGTCACAAAGAACAGATGCAGGATTGGATTCCAGCCTGACTTCCTCTCTTGTGCCCCAGCCTCAGGTGGAGACAAGGAGAAGCAGCAGGTCAAGGGACAAAGGTGACGCTCTGAAAGGTAAGGTTCTGCCCATTCAACCAAGCTCTGTAAGCTCTCCTGTCCCCTCCTCTGCAGGATGCCAGTGGCAACAGCCCGTCTCTCTCAGGTAATAATCCTGAACAAAAGGATACTGTGGATGGAAACAGAACCCAGATATTTCCCAGATGTACAGGAGGGGCCTAGGATGGGATGAAGGCTGGCCAAGGTAGGACCCAGTAGGGGGCAGTGGGGGTGTCAGGAGCAGATTCTGGTGGATTTGGAGGTGGAACATTGAGGGGTAACTGCGATAAGCTGTGTAACTTTGCCAAGGTTCAGATTGCTCACTGAGACCCCACAGACAATATTGGAAACCGATGCTCCTTGAAATGCCAAAGCACCTCCTGCCCGTGGGAGTAAGCTATCATTTGACCTTGAGCTCTGGAGAGTCCAACGTCCTAAGTGCACAGCCCGTGTGACATTCCTTTCGGTCCTCTGGGAGGGCTGCACCATAACGGTTCTCTTGATTTCCAGTTTTCCGAAGCTTCCTGCAAGAACTATATGGCGCTCAGAACCTGCGTTTGCGTCTTAGGCAGAAGTAAGTAACCTTCCTGCTTCACCGCGGGGTGCATCTTCCAACCAGGGTGCCTGTGTGGCCTCGGGCTGCAGAGCAGCTGGGATGCGCTGGTTTGGGGGACACTTTCAGGGATGGGCAGAGAATGACAGGAGTCCCGGGCAGTGGGGTGGGGCAGGAAGAGCAGGCCATCAAGGCTTGGGGAGGGGCTGAGCTTGCACCGACCCTTGCTAGCCTGCTAGGTCTCTTGCCCCTTCAGTCCTGGCTGTAATCTGGTCCTTCTGTCTCCTGCAGCCACTTGGGAAACCCACTTGACACTGGCAGCTTTGGTCAACAGAAAGCTCAAGCCCTCTCTGGTAGCTGGCGAAATACAGGTACGGCTGAAGTCCACGTCGGTACGCGCGCCCCACACGGTTCTGCGGCTCATCCATTCCGGACACCTAGGTCTCAGAACTCCACCCTTCCACGGGCCCAGATGTGCATCTCAACTTCTCATGTCTTACCCGCCTTGAGTCAATCACCAGACTGCGCACATTCCCATGAACCTGACAGTCTTTCACCCACACCACTGGCTCTTCCCTCACCCAGTGCCAAACCCCCGGATTCAAAGGCCTACCTGCAGCCTCCAAGCACTCTCTGGGACTCACCAGCCCCGCACCCCACAGGGACTCGTTCTCAGAATGACTTGTTGGCAAGGCCCAGGCAGAGCCCATCTCCACACAACCGCTGCTCCACACCTGCCATGGCAGCCATCACAAGTCAGGATCCCACAGGCCTCCCTACTGCCTCCCCACCCCAGTGTTGGGCAGCTGCCAAGAACTTACAGCTTCCCTCCTTGGAATACTTTGGGTCTCTGAAAGAGCACTCTACCTGGCACCCCCAAGAAGACACCTTTCGGGAAGGACCCACAAAGAGGCAGGGGGAAGTAGGGAGGCCCACCTTGCTCAACCCCAATGTCCACAAGCTGCTGGAAATAGAAATCACAAAGGCAGAGAAATGGAATATTTGGGAAGAAAAAGGAAAGGGTGTATCAGAATACCATCTGCAGGCCTTAAATATGTTGAAGGCACTCGATGGGGAGCAGATCACTGCACCTCCCCAGCCCTTCTGGAATGCCAGCATCAAAGCAGAGCAGATACCCAGCGCTCAGAAGCATTTTCCACAAAAATTCAGTGAGTTTTTCTGGGGTCTACCTTTTCTGCACAGCGAGTCTCTGGCAGCTGCTCTCAGGGTCTCTGGATCCACCCTAGAGTTTCCCACTGTCTTATTTAATGAAATTCCTAATGCCTTACCAGCTCAAATGCAAGCTAAAGAGTACCCACTCTTGTTGCAACGTCACTCCTTGCCCTACACTGAAGGCCGATTCCAACTTTTACTTCCAACTGCATGCCAAGCCCAGGCCCCACCGCCGGCTACAGTCCTGACTCCGCCCGGTCCACAGCCCCGTGGCCCACTCGCAGTACCTTTTCCTCCTCCTCACAAGAGTCGCTGTGATGAATCCTGTCTTACCGTCCACACTAAGTCCCAATCACGCATTCCAAATTCACTTCAACAGCTGGAAAGCCATTTTTTAAAGAAACAACAGGAAAGTGAGAGTTCTTTACCCTTTATGATACCACCACCCCAGGAAGCTTTTTGTCTTCGCAAACCCACTCATCCCCAGGACAATCAGAAGGTCCAGACCCCAAAGACAGAACCCAAGCTTCCTGACTGCTTGAAGCAATCGGAGCTCCACCGCCAAGAGAACTTCCCTCAATTGCAGGGGCCCCTCGGCAATGGGACTCTTGAGTCTCTGACACTAAAGCAGCCTCAGGAAAAATGGCCAGGGACTTGTCTGGATATGAAGCAGCCCGAAATGCTCCTGCTCAACACCTGGAGACAAGCAGGGGAAGAATGTAATGAAGACGGTGTCCCCAGGAAGATGCACACACCCTGGACCGTCGCTTGCGTGCTGCAGAGCCGGTGTCCAGCTGAGGAACAACTCGGTCAATGGACAAGGGAATTACTTGAGGAAAATATCCAAATGTAATCTATCTCTCTGTGGATCAGGAAACTACTGCCCAAAAGGAACTCCGGGAGCCGACTCAAAGGAGTTAAGTGATTTGAGGATACACAAGGGGATTAACGCAGGAACTTACACCCTAAGGGGTCCAAATAAAATCCTACTGGAAAACACCCTGAATGTCCACATGTGCAGGAAGGTGGAGCAGATTAGAAAGGATCAGATCCCTGGCATTGTTTGCCGTTCATGTCTTGCGACCACGCATGCTTTGTCTATTTCCCTGACCCACCCACATGTTGTCAATGTGGCCTCCTGGGGAGAGCTGGAAGATCTGAACACAACGCAGAGCCTTTCCTTTCTCAGCCCGGGCACTCAACAGGTGCTGGACTCGCATATCGTAAGGCTCCAAATGAGGCAGAGGTGGTGCATGCCCCTCAAAGTCCTTGAGCCCACAAACCTCTGTAGGACAAGAAAAGACAACGCAATGTCCTTTCCAAAGTCCACCTGCTTAGCCACCCCTAAGTATTGAACTAACCTAGTAACTGAGGCTGCCAAGGTCCTGGGAGAACCCTGTCAGGCAGACTGGGGAGAGAGAGTGACCACAAAGAAATCAAGCCCTACCCTGGAGAGTCCTTTTGCTGATTGCTCCCCTACAGAGGAGCCTGTTCAGGGAACCCCAGCCTACCCCCCACTTGATAATGACAGTGGATGCTCATTGGCCCTCAGGCAGCCGTTTCCAGCCTTCATGCCCAGTATCCTTGGCAGAACCTTCCAGAATGAAAGTGTCCAGAGAGAGAGAGCCTAGAGCAAACCTCAAATCCAGTACTGACCAGCAAGGGGTCAAGGAAAGAGGGTGCTAGTTGTGCCCCAGGAGGCCCCAGATTGGAAGTGAACTCTGAATGTCCATCTTCAAGAGCCAAAGAGACAGGGTTGGTGGTGGTCAAGAAGTCCTCTTCAATAGAGCTAGACGATAGAGACACTTTCAAAACCAGTGTGCTGGCAAAATCTCAAAGCAATGATGTGGACCCGGGGGTGCTTCGAGGCTCTAGGATGTAGTAAAAGTTTCCTGCTACCTGGAAAGTGTGCTCCAGTTCCTGAAAAGCCAAGCCTTACAGCACGAGTGTGCAGTGAGATTAAGCTCCAGGTGGAGGTAGAGGCAGAGGATGGTTCTCCATGCTGTCCTGTTGACGGGCTCCTTCAGGACTGCACCACTGATGTGCTCACTGCCACCAATGTTTTGCCTTCTCAGGTGGTCCATTGCCGCCCCCAGCATTTGTTCACTGGGGATAAGCCAATATGTCAAGGGCCAAGTGGCTTCGTGGTGGCTAGAGCAAGTTACATGGGGCAGCAGAAGCTCAAAAGCCCAACCTTCAGGACCCCTCGACAAGGAGAAGGAAGGATGCTGTTCCCACTGACAAGAGGGAGACTCATAAATGGCCCAATCCAGAAGAGCATGGAAAAGGATTAGCGGGAAGAGGCATCTCCCAAGTCTGTGGGTTAAGCCAGCCTGTGCAAGACAAGGCATTGGCTGAGTGCCTTGAGATCAAGTCCTCACAGCTCCCACCAGAGAAGGGACAGCTTCCTGCTGAGGGCCACAGCAAAAAATGGAGGAAGCACTTTGTCCAGTGGATTTGCTCCAGCAAAAAATCTACAGGACACGGTGATCCTTTGCAAAAAGGAAAGCCCGTATTACCCTGTGGTCACAGCCTTGGGCCCCTTCAAAGACAACCAGTGTCTCCTAACAAGGTCACGGAGGCTCAGGTGCTCACGACAGATGTTGGCCAAGTCCTAGAGGGGACACCAGGCTGTCATCAGGAGTATCTTGCGTCAACGTTATGTCCACGAAAAGAAGCGCAGGCCTCAGTTAATGGATGTTCCTCCAGCTGCAGGGCTCCTTTCTTTGTAGAACACAGGAGAGTGGCAAGTGTGAGACCCTGCCTCCACCAGGCGATACCTGACTGCCAGAGCCTTCCCACCACGAGCACCTGTATCAGGGATGTATTCACAAATTTCTGTCCGTTCAGGGGATTCAATATCAGAGGCCACACTCAGGCATTGCCCCCCAGGGTGTTTGTGTGCCCATTCAGCTTGCAGCAGCAGAGGCGGAGGAGGTGGGCTTACTCCAGTTACCCTTACCACTGCCCACGTCACTGTCTTCGAGAATATGTCTTATCTGGCAAATTAGAAGACGCTTCTTCTGCTCTGATTAGTAGGAAAGTATCCATGCCAGCCACTTTAGCCTGTTCTGCACAGGCTAATGGCTTCTCTCAGCCATGATATTCATTGTTCCATAATAGAGATTTTCCCCCTCCTACATTAAAGTGTGACTTCTGTGCTGCATGGCGGGATCTAGAGGGGGTGTCATGTGTGTTAGTCTGTGTAGACTAGAGAAACAAAATTCACACACTCATATTTTATGAGTTTTATATAAAGGTTAAGTGAACATTGAAAAGCATCCCAACCCAGTTCAATCTAAGACCACCAGTCCAATAGTATCCCATGTGTCTGACACCAATTTACAAAGTCCTCCTCACAATCCAAAAACACACGGGGAGACAATGACTGCAGGAGGAAATTGTAGTCCGTGCGCTGGCAGGTTCTCCATGAGGCTGCTGCAGAAACCAGGGCTGCAACAGGGTAGGTCCATGCGGCTTCTCCTCAGGGATCTCCCAGGAAATGAGTCTTTCCAGCTGCTTTAGGGACCTAACAAATGCATATCCACCCTGGTGGCACTATCAGAGAGCAAGAGACCAGAAAGGCTAGGCTCACAGAGCCATTGATCTCCCTGCCCTTCAATTAACCCCACATGAGTTCATTGACGAGGTTGGCATAATATACCTTTAACTATGTTAGATACTGCGTCTCCTTCTCTGAGTGCTAGCTCTGACTTCTCAAAGGGCAGGGCTCTGGAGGAGGTTTTCAGCAGTGTTTCCCACCCACTTCCATCCCAAGTTCTTCATTTTGCACCTCTTATGATTTATGGTAACACCCCTACTGTGAAAACCTCAGAAGGTCCCAACACAGTGAAGAATGTTCCCTGGTGCCATTACTTTGTCTTCAACGTTATGTGGCTGCAGTTGATAGGTTTTGAGAGGCGCAATCCAGCCAAGAAATTCCATCGAGGGTCCAGAAGAGGTTTAGACCAAAGTAGCGTCTCATGGTACCAAGCAGGCATGAGACATGTGGCGGCCTGTCTAAGTCCCACATGTGCATTTGATGAAGGCTGCCAAGTTTGGCATGGAGGTTCCGCCTCAATACACCTGTCACAAAATGTGAAATGACATCTTTTGCTACCTTTGCCTCTCTCCCAGCCTAGGGTAACCTCCAGGATGGAAGTCCCAGGTCTGACACATGTGGGTGGGAACTGCTAGGGAGGCTGCCAGCGGGGGACTCTGCTCACCCACTGCACCAAGGGAAAATCCGGTTCACAGCTCACATGCCTTCCTCTGTATATAAACCCGGAGAAGGAGCAACAGCTTAGGCTGAGTGGTACAGGATGAGCGTCTGTGTAATAACCACTAATGGTTAGGCACCATGGACACAGGGTAGGGAATGATACAGTGAAGAAGAATATGAAGCGTTGGACGTAGCAAAGGGGGCCAAAGAGCATGAGGATCCCCAGAAATGACGCAAGACACAAGCGGAGCTAACACAGGCTTACAAAGGGGAATCGGCCAGGTGCTTCACCCCAGCTTTAGCTAGCTGCCCCCACAGCAGAACTTTATCTCCTACAGAGAGCACTGGGTTGGATAGCAAAGGCACAGCTTTCAAGCAGGGAAGGTTACTTTCTCAATACTATCTTTAGTGGGGCGACAAACTGTTATTTTACTTGATTTCCATCTCCTGACTGGGGGAAGGATGAGTTGATAGCCAGGGTGGGGTAGAGTGGGGATGAGTCAATAACAGGGTGCCAGGACTCAGGAAACATGACCCCAGGCTTTTGGGCTTCACACATGCATACACACACGCGTCCGCGCTCTAGGAATGTTCTCACGAAACATGACCCCAGGCTGGTGGTCTTCACATGCACACACACGCGTGCGCACACACACACATACATGCTCTAGGAATGTTCTCAGCAAACATGACCCCAGGCTGGTGGTCTTCACACACACACACACACACACACACACACACACACGCACACACACACACACACGCTCTAGGAATGTTCTCAGGAAACATGATCCCAGGCTGGTGGTTTTCACACACACACTCACGCGCACACTCTAGGAATGTTCTCAGGAAACATGACCCCAGGCTGGTGATCTTCACACACACGCACACACACACACACACACACACACACACACGCGTGCACGTGCTCTAGGAATGTTCTCCGGAGAGAGTGGCTTCTAAGGACTGAGTGCTGCAAAGAAAGTCACAACTGGGAGCAGCCTTCCCTTCCCCTAGAGACTCCTGGGAAATCAGGATGTGCACGGAGATTAGACATCACCTGTCTTGATAAGGGAAACCAGTTCAATAGTGGTCAGTGTTTCCTCTGTGCTTCTAACACAGGGTTTTATTTCCTGGGCACCAGATTATAGAAGAAGGCAGGAGGGCCCCCCAAAATATGATTAGTTGATCCGCTAGAGTAAATTCTCATGTGCTTAAAAGAACACCCCTGGTGGGCCAGGGTTTACTGTTTACTGAACTAAACAGTAAAGGATGGCGAGGAAGACATCCACTGAGCCTTGACCTCCATGCCTCAGTCAGGACACCAAGTGTGTGTGTGGGGTGGGTGGGGACTGACACCAGTGGTGGAGGAGGGAAGTGGACATAGGCCCCAGAGACTGCTGGTACAGCAGCATGATGTTGTTTCTGGAGTCCTGATTGTGCCAAGGCAGCCTCTGGAGTGACTGTGGCAGTAAAAAATCAGATTCTGGATCTGCAGAGCCTGGATCTGGGGCCTCTTGGGTAGCAGGTAGCTTGGGTGTGTTCCTAGAGAGAGTGAAGAGCTGGACACCGGACTACCCGCTGCTGAACCCTACCGTTCGTGCTAGGTAAGTGCACGGAGATGGAGAGAAGACCCTGAAAGAACAGCAAGGGGTGCATGGACCAAGCCCCTTCCCTTTCCCCTGCCACCAGGTCCTCTTATATGGTGCTGTGAGGTCAAACAAAGGGAAGCCCACTCAGACCTGCAGAGACCTCAGCGAAACAACTGCCCCCCACCCCCCACAATTCAGCAGACATCTCACAAGGACACTCACACATACCCGAGAGAGAAACCTCACACACATACTTCCTTGGAGACTTCCAGAGAGACTCAGAGGCCTCGCACAGAGACTTCATATGAAGTTCTCAGCATCCTTTATGGAGACTTCTCAGAGACCCCACAGGGACCTCACACAAAGCCCTCCCACATAGCTCACTGCCAGCACGGGAGAATTAGCAGCCACTGTCCACCCCTGAGCTCCTGGAAACTTTCACACATTGTCTGCAGTGCCCCCCATGCTTGTGCATCTTTGTCCTCATAGCCTTGCTTGGGAACAACAGAATCACAAACTGCACGTAGTTGTGTGCAAATTTTTTCCACTGAAACGTTTTCACTAGCCTGAACTCTGAAGTGTAGTTTACAATTGAAATACAAGTAAAACTGCCAACACCAAATGAGAGTGTGATTTTAGATGGTGTGCAGTCAAATGTCGTACGCCACACTTTTACTTTTGCTTCGGACAAATTCTCTAATTGGTGGGGAAGTGACTGACTACTTTGGAAGCAACAGAACAGTCCATCAAATGGGCTTCAGGACTCAAATATATAAATAGACATCTGATCTGAACTCAAACTCATTCCCCAAGGGGCTCATGAACCTAATTTTTTTGGAAGAGTGAAGGAACCCACATGAAAATAACAAAATGTACATCACATTGTGTCTGTCTGGCTTAATTTCTCAATGAAACAGCTGTCATATCTGAAGATATTCAGGGCAACATTCCTTTTATAGCTCTGTCGACATAATTAATATGATTTTTCTGTGAAATGTAATATTTCTAAGTTATGCAAAGTCCTAATGTTTATCTACCACAACAAACTGATAATATTTCGAAGGATGAAGAAATAGATCAAGAAATAATAATTAATGAAATACACATTTTCAGGTAGTACCATTTACAATAGCCAAGCGTAAATGAAAATATCTATATCTATACTTGAATAAAAAAACAACAGATTTATATGAGGAAAACTACAGAAATTACAAGAAATCAAGTGTGACCTCAGCAAATGGGATAATATCCCATGCTCCTTGACCAGACGACTCAATGTAGTACAGTTATCAGTTCTACTCAAGGCACTAGACAAGTTTAATTCACTCCTGATAAAATTACCCTCATCTTTCTTCAAAGAATTGCAAAACCACTGATTACTAACTTCATATGGTAAGGGCATAGGTCAGGGGTTGAACCTACAAACTTCTCCTTGGTAGAAAGATAAAACTGTTCTCATAAAAGACTTGTAGGCTGGCTTTGAGTTGGAATTTTGGGGTCATTTAGGATTTTTTTGTGGCATGTGATTTTTAGGGCTTTAAGGTCATTTGGGGTCATTTAATTTTTTTGCGCATTAGGGTGGTTTGGGCTTTAAGGGTGTTTTATAAGGTTTAAGGGAGTTTTTAAGGGATTTAGGGGTGATTTTTTGGAGTGTATAGGTATTTTTTAGCAGGTAGGGGTGTTTTTAGTGATCTTACAGGGTTTCTTAGAGATTTTAGGGTATTTTAAAATATTTTATGTGTTTTTCCCCAGCATTTTATGTTTTGTTGGGGCTTTCATGTTGTCTTCAGGGCATTTATGTGGTTTTGGAAGTTCATGGTTTGGGAATCTTCTAGGGATATGATTTGGAAGTTCCACATGTTTTGGGAGGCATTTAGTGTGTTATTTGTGGCTTCAGAGTGTTATTTGAATTTTAGGGAATATTATGGCTTTTCAGACATTTTAAGGCTTTTAGGGTGATTTTAGTGTTTAAGGGTGTTTATTAGGCTTATATGTGTTTTTATGGCTTTTAGTGTTTTGTTAAAATTTTAGGGTGCTTCTTAAGGCATTAGAGTGTTTGGGGGGATTAGGTTTTGGTTTTCAGGGCTTTAGGGTTTTGTTGGATTATTTTTTGCTTTCATGGTGAATTCATGTCTATTAGGCTGTTGGACTTTTACAGGGTTTTATAGTGCTTTGGGTTGCTTTGTAGGGATGTTCTTGGGGTTTTAAAAGACTTTTAGCGTGTTTTTAGGGCTTCACGTGTTCTTTATTTTGCGTTTTAAGGCATTTGCATAATATTAGGGCATTTATTATGTTTTCGGGACGTAAGGAGTTTTTTTTAAGACTTATGGCGCATTAGGGTGTTTTAGAAAGCCTTTTACCATGTATTTAATGGTCTTAAGATGTTTTAGAGGGTCTTTAGGGGTGGTCTTAGCATTTTAGAAATATTTTAGACGTTTTAGGGTTTTTAAGGCATTTATAGTGTTTTTACGACTTTTAAGGTGTTTTTAGAACACGCCTGACAGGTACACACTATTTCAATCAGGCTCTGGTTAGTGCCTCTCAATCAATTGGTGACATGGGAGTCTGGATAATGGATTACCTTTACTCTGCAGATGAGAAAACTCACTCAAAAAGACACAGGTGTTGACCCACAGGCACACAACTGGTTAACAACAAAGACATATTCACAACCAGTGTTGGGAGCCAGAGCCCTAAGCCCCACATACCTGTCCCCAGCCGAACAGTCAATCTATCCTGAACCATCAAATGATCTGAGCAGATCCTCCCACCCAACTCACCTTC
>NW_027458369.1:0-47434 GCF_050624435.1 Tenrec ecaudatus
CAGCCCGAATCACTGACGGACGGTGTGCAGGACAAACACCCTGTAGAATTGCCCTTCCAGCGTCAGAATTTGCATGAACAAGAAATAAACTTCTAGATTTTAAGCCACTGAGGTTTCAGGGGTAGCTTCTTTCTGAAGAACAGACTAGGCTATCCTGCCTGATCATCTCTTCACAGGGTTTTTGTGGAGAGCTACCGGAGCAGCTCGATCCAGGGGAGCTGCCAAAGCAGATACCTACACTTTATCTGGGATTGTAGGTTGTAGTACCAAAGTTTTTATTTGCCCGGGAGGCACTGAGTAAATTTTTTTTCTTCTGAAAACAGGACAATATGTAAGTAAGTTTGGAGACATATGTAGCTGGAGCTGAAAGTCCTCTTACCTTGCAGTTTTCTTTGGTAGAGATAGACTTGTTCTTAATGAAACCCATGACAGTCAGTGTCACAAATGACTTCTGAGGAGAGGCCAAACAGCTAAGTCAAGGCCAGCCTACCGTTCTCTTAAATGCTGTCTCATGCTCTCATCTGCTCTGACGTGTTTGCTCAGGGGCATGTGGCAGCCACTGGGCGGGCCTTACCATTGGCACTGAAAATCATTGTAGGGGATATTAGAGGATTTACATCAAGAAGACCTGACTTCCTGGCCATTGCTCGGGGGCCACAGTTCCCAAGACAATCAGTGTCAAGGGCAAAACAAAATAAAACATGACGAGGCCTCTGGGGCTGGGTTGAGCTGGATATGTAACCAAAGCCCCCTTCTACCAGGATCTTCCCAAGAGGAGATTGCTCTTTTCCATAGCTAAACAATTTTGTTTAACACACGTTCTGCTGGGGAACCTTCTGGGAAGCAGAAGAAAATAAATCTGCCTTCCTTTGAATTAAGCTGGGTTGGGTCCAAGCCCTGTGTAGTGTGTATTCTTATCATAACATCTAAAGGAGTCTCATTTCACCATTCTTAGCTATTAAAAAAAAAGTTCCAGGCACAATATTTCAATTTAAAATTACACACCAGGAGTAGTTCATATTTAATACACTTTATACAGGTATTACAGGTACAAGGGACGTACTTGTTAACTGCCAGGTTGCTGGCTTGAACCAACCAGCTACTCCACAGGAGGTACTGTGTTTCTGTGAAGATTTTCAGCTTGGAAGCCCACTGGGAGAGCTCTCCTCTGGCTTGAGTCTGAAGGTGCTTGACAGCAGTAGCCTTTTGTTTTTATAGAGGTATAAAGCTTTCTTTCTTTCTTTTTTTTTCTCGGTATAAAGCTTTTTAGAACAACAAAAACAATTCCTTTTGGAAGTAAGCCAGAGATAAAACCACAAGTTACATGCTTTACTTTTTTTCTGTCCTGCTGCTGGCAGCCACCCTTTCATCGATTGTGCACACCAGCATGGTGGTGAAGTGGTGAACTCTGCGCTCTCACTCCCCTGGCTACACACTCGGTCTCCTCACTCATCGTGTGGCTTCACCCAACGCACGGAGCCTCCTGCAGGCTCCTCACCCTGTGTGTGTAAAAGTGCGAAGGAGACAGACTTCCTCAGAGCTGTGCTTTAGAGAGAATCCTCCTCACATACTCAGCACCGCCTTGAATAGGGCAGCACTGCACATGACATCTACTTGATGATTGTTGATGGTGTGGTGGTGTGTTTGTACGGATAAAAAAAGAGCCCTGAATGGTTATGTAACAAGTAAGGGAATAAATAGATCTTCCTTCATCCACCTTCATCTTTCATTGTTCTATCACTCTCTGATTGCAATATTAGAGGCTAAAATGGGCAGAATTCCCACCTCTGAACAAAGTTTGTGCACATGGGTGTGCATGCTTGTGTGTCCATGTGAGTGTGCCTGTACAATGTGTGTGCACGTGTGTGTGCACATGTGCACTGGAGCCTGGCAGCAGCAGGGGAGGCGCCTGTCTCTGTTCAGCAGTATCTGACGGCTGCTGCAGGTGTAATGAGAAGTGATTGGTGATCTGTTCAGGGAGCTCCTGGGGTGGACTCAGGGAAGGAGCAGCAAAGAAGACATACTCATCTCCCCCATATGTAGATGAGGTGATGGAGGTGGGCGGTAGAGGAGCAGCTCCTTAGTAATGAGATCACAGGGGAAAGGCCTTGGATGAGGTGCCAGACATCCCTGCTTTCCCAGAGAGGGTGGGGACTGGGAACGAGGCTGCATCCTGCCTAATCAGTTACAGTTGCTCTGTCGCTCTGGGGAGGGAGGCAGATGAGGCAGGGAGCTTCCGGAATCTCTCATCTCCAGTCCTTCTAGGTGGATGTGGGAGCGTGTGAGGACGGCCACACTGGAGGGTCAGGGTTGATCGCCTTGCAGTGTGGAGCCCGGCCTGGACCTGCGTTGTGCAGGGTGACCAAGGAGCTCTGAGGGCAGGGTTCTGGGTGGGGGCTTTGTCTACTAAGACCCACAGCCGCGCCCTGTGTCACAATGTTGGCATGCAATGTGCAAAGACTTGAGACAATGTGAAATGGACCATCCACTTCACTTGGAAAGACAGGAGGGCTGAAAATCAGATTGGGAGATCTGATCTCGTTTGCTGCACAGTTGTGAGAGGAGATATTCCTGGCTTCTCTCATGTTGGGAACCGGGCATAATCAGCCTGACAAAACCAAGGCCATATTGCCTGCCCAGCAGGGCTAAAGCCACGTCACCTCAACCTTATCTTACCCTGACACACACCAGATGGCCCACCCTTGTCTGCTCCAGCACCGGACATTCCAACTGCAGACTTGCGGCCGCCTGCCCTGTGTGCTCTACACCCCCGCCCTTCCTTTTTTTTTATCTCCCCTTTGAACTCCCTTGTTTGCCTCACCCTTTATAGAGAGGCTTGTGTAGCAATAAACTCAGACCTTGACAAGAATCTGCTTGGTCTCGCTCCTCTCTCTCGCCCGTTTCTCTTTCAGGCTGGGTCCTCCTTGGAACCCCTCGAATAACTGAGTCCCGCGGGTTGGGGCACTCTCACACATGAAACTATATTCCTCCTCAGGCATCAAGGAGGTGATACGAATGCTTTGATAGCCTAGTATCTGTCAGCTGGGAGGCACAACATAGTGAGAGCCCTTATTAATCACTTGGAGATTAGCTGAGGGGTGGGAGAAGCCAGGCATGAGGCTTTCCAGGGCTGCTCAGCCTGCACAGGAGTCCTTTCCTGGGTTGGACAGAGGTGCTGCCATCTGAAAGCTCAGATAGAGCAGTTGGAAAATTAACTGACCTGGTACAAGATCTATTTACATATATCAAAAGATCCTGGGTAATAACATCTCATGTTTGTGCAGCATGCCACATTTGTCAAAGGGCTTTCTCATTTACTGTCTTACTTGGTCCTCAAACTAAGAGGCCTTTGGGCAGCTATTGCTGTTTAATTTTGGGCGTGGTAACAGCTTTGGGTATAGTACTGGGCTTGGAATCAGGCTGTGCAACCCACAGCAGGTCACTTAGCTGCTCTGGATTGGCTTTCTTCCTCTACGAAGGTCAGCGCTTGGACTAGACCATTTTCCCAGTGGCAGCTCTGCTGACATTTTGGCCAACATCGTTCTTGTGGGGCTGTGTTGTTCCCTGCACCAGGATGGCAGTGGGACTCCCTTCTTCAGAATGTCTCCAGGCATGGCCAAATGTCCCCAGCAGAGCATGCTGCTGGGCTGGCGCACGGCAGGATGATGCACTCAATGAGTTGGATTTTAAGTTTTCAGGTACTTTACATGTCTGCACAGGGAGACTACATCAACAATTACCCAGCAGTCAATGGGTCATCACTGACCCTCTCTATAATTCCAACTGAGATCATGAAGCACCGACTGAGTTTCTGAGCTTAGCACCCTGCATGGCACAAGTTGTTTAGCACTCAGCTACAAACTAAAAGGTTGGCAGTTCAAACCTATCCAGAGGCCTCTTAAACAAAATCCTGGTGGTCTCTTCAGAAGAGTTGGAGCCATGAACACCCCATGGAGTGAAGAGATATAAACATGAATGTGGATGTGACTCTAGGTATAGCTACAACCGGGAACCATGGAATCAACTACATCATGGAATCAACTTCAACTCCTGGCCTCCTTGTGTGTCCAAGAAGAACTGTGCTCCCCAGGGTCTGGAAAGGCTGCTTGGTCTGAAGTAGATTTGCAGGCCCTTCTTTCTAGGTGCCGCTGGGTGGCCTCAACCTTCCAAGCATGCTATTAAAAGCCAATCCGTCACCTGTGTGCATCACTGAAGACACACAGACACAGGGAGCAATGCCCTGGCTGGGGCACTGGAACAGCGCTGGCATGCAGTGAGTGCTGCCCAGTTAGCGAACAGGTCTTCCCTTGGTACTTTCTCAGGTCTGTGTGAAGCTTTCTAAGCATCCAGAGTTCTCGGCCTGATTCTGCTGCCAACTTGCAGTGTGGCTTCGAGCTAGTCTCTTGCCCTCTCTGGGCTTGATAACAAAAGCAGGGCAGGCCAGCCACAAATATCGTGTGGCTAGCAGGGGAAAGCAGTTGAGGACACAATTGCAGATGGAGTTCATCCTTTGGACTCATCGCCCCTCCTCCCTAACACCCCCCCCCCACTACACACACACACCTTTTCAACTGCACCAGATGGGTTTTAACTTTCCGGCACCAGAAAAGCAGACCTTGAGTTTTTTCCTTTATGGAATGTAGGCCATCCCTGCTTATGTGTCACATTCAGTCCTCGTTCTTCTCCCTACTCTTGTCCCTCCTCCAGTCATCAACAAGTGACTGCAGGGCGGTTTCCCAGCAGGGCTGTGCTCAAAGATTCATAATGCTGGGTTTTCCTTTAGTTCTCCACAGTCTTGGGCTTGGAACAATCCAGGCATTACCTTATCAAATGCTCATTTTAGGGGGGAAGGACGGGGGCACTGGAAACACCGTATGGGCTCAATCCTTTTCTGCACGTGTGTGAGGGGTTTCCAGGAGTTCGAATTTCAACTTAAGTGATTTATTTTTTGTTGTTTAATCGCGTGCCTGTCATCTGCTGGACATTTCTTCTACAGTGTTTTGTTGTTGTTAACCCCATTTCTAAGATCAGAGATAGAAGGGTCAGGCACAATAGGCAGTTAAATTGACTCAATCTGGGGTGTGAACCTGCTTCTGTCTGGTTCCTCATAGCCCTCAGTCATTTTAATGCAGGTGTTGTGAAGGGTGTGGGTTCAGCAGCCACACACTGCCTCATCTCGCCTCCTCGTTGATAGGCTGTGTACCCTTATGTGAGTTGTTTAATCTCCTACCAAGCTTGTGAGAGCACTACTTTTATTAGCTTCATTTTACCGAGACTGTGAGAGGTCAGGGGAGTGAAGGCTTACATATTGCCAGGCATATAATATGCTAATGATAGTCAAGATATATAACTAAGCATTTCTCTGTTCTTGGTTCTGTCAGTACCTGGTGTGGCCACAAAGGAGAAACCTGGTTTCCTGCTATTTTGAGCATCTAGTGTGAATGGCAGGAGATAAGTCACAAGCTAATGAACCCTTGTGGTGTAGTGGTTAAGCACCCTGGGCCCGGCTATCAAAAGATATAGTGTCCAGGGTCTTAAAGACTGGAAGATAAACAAGGGGCCATCTAGCTAAGAAACAACAAAGCCCACATGGAAGAAGCCACCAGCCTATCTCGACATGATCGCTGAAGACAAAGCGGGTGCATAAGCAAATGCGGGCATGTTTTCCTGATGTGCACTCACCCTTTACATAAAACTCTCTCTTATACATACGCGTTTCTGTGGATTTGTTTCGCTAAGGCACCCAGACTAACATAAGCAGCATGGAACGCATTTAAGAAGCCTAGACAAGGGCAGGGCAGGATATTTGGAGGGACTGGATCCAGAATTAGAGAGGAAGGGGTCCTGGAGGTGAAACGGGCTGCTAGCTCCCTGTCCCAAGGGGGACAATGAGACTGCTGGCTCCCATGAAGATTTACAGTCTTGAAAACTCCATATAGGGTCACTGTGGTTGGAATCCACTGGACGGCAGTGGCCTTTTGGGATTGAAGGTGGAAGCCACCAAAGAGCCTGCGGGGAGTGTGTGAACTTCTGGAATACAGCGAACAACCTCTGCACATCTGCTTTTCGTGCTGCCCAAGTCATGCATTGACATTTGTCCAAAAGTGAACCATCACAGCTGCTCTCTCAGGAAGCTGGGGGCTGAGCCCGCTGGTTCCACTCTGTCAGCATTTCTGGTCCGGGTACCTGCCCTCTGCCCCGGCACAGGCAATGGGCTTTTGGAAGCAGTGCTCCCTGGGTAGTGGGTGTGATTTGGCTCCTCTGGCCTAACATGATGAATGCTGAGAGGGGGTGGATACTAGGGGGTTAAGCTCCCTGACCTTTCCCTAGCCCAGGGGAAAACTTACTATTTAAAGTAAGTTTTAGACAGAATATTTAGAAAGATAAATTGTTTACTTAATGTACACAATTACTCCCCAACACATCTGTTTTGTGTCTGCTCAACTCAACCTCATAGGCTATGGATGACCTTGAGCAAGTTTTTAAAGTCACAATGGGTTTCTACCAGGATTGAGAGTTCAGCTCTCTCAACTCTCCAACTGGTTATTAGCACCATAGTCTCATTTCTATTTATGGATTTACTTTGTTTGAGGGAAAAAAGACTCCCAATTCAACTATATTTTATTAGGAACTCCTTTGCTATCTTTTACACAAGAAAAAGGCACAAACCGCTGTTCTGGATGAAGGAGAGCATCCGCATGAGGCCCCAATGGTGTCGGAAGGACCCACAGCCACAGTTACTTAAATAAAATGACACTCATTCTGTCCTGCTGACTCTGACTCATAGTGACTCTGTGTAGGGATCCTGAAGTTGCTACCTTTACAGGAAGCAATAACCTCATCTTTCTCCTGTGGAATGACTAGTGGCTTTGAAACAGCGACCTTGCTGTTAATAGTCCAACACTATCCAGCATCACCACCTGAGCTCCTAAAAGCTTAAATGAGACATGGAAAACAAACACCTTTGTCACAAAACTGTCCCTGAAGACGGATCAATTCATGGAGTTGCGGGAGGGCCTGTGAGAGCATGAGCGGGACCTTCATTGGGATGTGCACACGACCGTATATCGCTGAGTCTGGCCCGGGGAGTGGACGCAAGCACACTGCCTGATGGACAAGCTTTCTACTGCCAGTCGGCAGTAGGAAAGAACTCAATGGTGGCTGAATGTGTGGCCCCTCAAAATGGATTTAGGGTCTCCACATAGACTCTCACTGTGAGCCACAGCCTATTGCTCAAAATTTAAGCTCAAATATGACTTGAATGCCTAACATTCTGTTTCCTTAAACTAGAGTACTGCCAGGATCAACTAGAGGCCTGGATGACCTATCAGGTCTGAACAACGATCTCAAATCACTTCACATGATCCATTCCACCAGTCATGTCACCAGTCACGCCTCCTCACTTACCCATTCCAGAGACTGTGCCTGTATAACCTATCGACTAACACATTCCCACATGTCGTGATTATGAAACCAACCATCATGCTGGAATAAGGACCAATCACGATGTAAGGGGCAGGGTCAGTGGGAAAGCAAGATAGGGGCTGAGGGGAGCCAAGAGGGTCCCGTCACTCAATCCCTAAACCTGATCTAATGTCACTAGACTGGGGTCTTCCTCACATCTCAAGGGCACCCGATTCATGATTGAAGTGAATTGTGTTTATTCAATCTTTGTTCTGCTTGCCGTCCTGCTATGCTGCCTCCTCTTCTTGCTTTATGTTGTGGTGACAAATGGCTTGAGAGGGATTTGACATAGGGAGAAAGCCCACCCACATCAACTGTCACCAGAAGCAGACACTAAGTTCATTTCTCTCACCTCACAGAACTATGCACATCAGACACTGGTAGAGCTGCCCGGAAGGGGAACCCTTAGTGCAGTGGTTCTCACCCTGTGGGTTGCGACCCCTTTGGGAGTCATATGACCCTTTCACAGGGCTCGTCCAATTCATAACTGTAGCAAAATTACAGTGATGAAGTAGCAAGAAAATCATTTAATGGTCAGGGGGTCACCACAACAAGAGGACCTGTATTAGGAAGGTTGAGAACCACTGCCTGAGTGTGCTTAGGACTTTGCTGCCCTCAGGGTCACCAGACATTCCTGAAGGCAGAGTCACTGCAGGAAGCCCTTCTGGGAAATGCCCTGAAGCCAGGTCTCAACCAACTCCATCCACCCTCACCCTCCTAGATCCTAATCATAGGCCGCTTGGAAATGCTCTCTGCCACTTCAAAGACTGTAAGTCCATGGGAGCAGAAAGCCTCCTCTTTCTCCCTTGGAGTGGTGGCTGGTGAGTTCAAACTGCTCACCTTCTGGCTAACAAAACCCACAGACCAGCTCCCCCTGAGCTCATTTTGGTTTGCCGCACAGCACACATTGTTGGGAACCTTCTGAAGTAGCTGTGCCATGTGCAGGTTGGGGGATTTCGCACAAGATGCAGAATTCCACCCTCTTTTGGCAAAAATAAATTTTGCAATAGCATTGTATTCTCTTCTGGATCTGAGTAGCAGCTACTCTCATGCAGTCCTAGCACATACATGCATGCACAGTCCTCCCAACTCCCTAAGGTCTTATGCCGAGTCTGCTCCATGCTTTCCTGTGTCCTATGTGGCGCTGTAGGCACCCAAGGCATGGGCTCTGCAGCCTGGGTTCAAATCTCTCCTTTCCACTTCCTCACTGTGTGGTCATAGGCTCATGACTTTATCATCCTATGCCACTGATTTTTCATCTGTAAAATGAGGCAAGAACAGAGTCCACACATAGGCTTCTTAAGTGAAATAATTGAATTATTATATACAAAAAGCTTATAACATTGCTCGGCATCTTGCAAATACTGTTAGGTAGCTTAGCATAGGGACTGGATCATCCATTACATATGCTCAGGTTCAAACTTCCGGCCAGGAAGGGGTGGTACACCTAGGTGGTTGTTACACCTGGATTGGCCCATCTGGGCCAGGTGAATTCAATCCAGCCAATGGGGTTGACCAGGACCATCAACCATGCCTCCCTATGGAGGAACTGAAAAGGCAGGATCTTGACCTCTCCGATGTCTCCCTTCACCCACTTTTCTGTTGTCCGTCCCCCAGGGAGGAGGTCACATGTAGATACTTGTAATCGGTTCCCTCTTTCCAATCCACCCTCCCGCTACCCTCCCAATATCACCACTCACAAATTATCAAGGTTTCTTGAGGGATGGGGGAGCGGGGAGGAAGGGGTAAAAATGAGGACTTGATTGATGCCAAGGGCTTATGTGGAGGCAAATGTTTTGAGAATAATGAGGGCAGTGAGTGTACAATGTGCTTTACACAATTGATGTATGTATGGATTGTGATAAGAATTGTATGAGCCCCTAATAAAACGATTTCAAAAAAAAAGAAAAGAAAGAAAAGGCAGGATCCTGGAGCCCACGTAGTGACTTTCTCTCCAGCAGCTTCTAGGCAAGCTGTGCAGGGGTGAGGGGCCCTGAGGTGCCTGTGTAAACCTGAAACTTCTTCTCTCAAAAAACTCACTTGGATCACAATCCAGGCTGCGGAGTGAATTCTTTCTCTCGCGAAGCCAAGGACTGAGGTATATTTCTCCCACGAGAGATCTAACAATAGTATCTCTTATTATATCATTAGGAGCCCTGGTGGTGTAGTGGACTATGCATTAACCTGCTAATCGCAAGGTCAGGGGTTTGAACTGACTAGCCCCTCCGTGGGAGAAATATGAGGTTGTCTATTTCTGTAAGGCAATGGTTCTCAACCTTCTGAATGCCGCCACCCTTTAATACAGTTCATGTTGTGGTCACCTGCAACCATAAAATTATTTTCATTGCTACTTTATAACTGTAATTTTGCTATCATTATGAATTGGATGACCCCTGTTAAAGGGTTATTTGATCCCCAAAGGGGTCGCGACCCACAGGTTGCGACCCCTGCTGTAAGGATTTAAAGTCTCAAAACCCCAAAGGGGCAGATCTTTGTCCTATTGGGAGTCAATAAAATGGTAATTAGGTTTTTTTCTGCATCAGTATCAGATTCTGGTGGCAATCTCAGTCATCCTGCATTGTGGTCTGGTTTGAACTCCGGAAATGACTGCCCTGGTTTGAGGTGAGGGCCACGGTGCTTCAGTGGTAGACCTCTCATCGTCTTTCACCGGGAAGACCCGGGTTTGATTTGCAGCCAATGTGCCCCAGACTGTCAGTGAAGGTTTGTGTGTTGCTACGACACTGAGGCTTCAGTGGTGTTTCCAGACTGAAACAGAATAATGAAGAAAGACCTGATCATCCCCATCCACACATTGACCTATGGCCCACCACTGTTGGCTTCCTCTCCCAGTCCTGGTGGTAGCACAGATTGGCACAGTTTGCTCCACTGCCCATGAGGTGCCCATGAGAGGCTGAGTCGACAACCACAGTCAAGATTAACAGCTTAAACTCCATTCTGGGTCTATGGAAACAAGAACAACCTTCTGAAATGAGGTCACATTGCTATTTGGGACTGGGAAGATGCCTTTGTGATATGGATTGCACTCTGGATCCCGAGGGGGACTTTTAAACACAGCCACATAGCAGCTCCGGAAATTGTCATAGTGAGAAAGCAGGTTAAAAAAAAAAAAAAAAAAGCTTTTACTGGCTTGCTCAAAGGAGGCTGCGGGTAGATTGTGGGGTGGAAAACTCCTCTGGAAATGAAAAGTTTTTTTCCTTACATATGCATCATTTCTTCTGGTCCTGAAAGAAAACACAAAGCAGACGAGAGAAGGAAACGGAGACTAGCAGTCATCTTGTTGGTATTCCCACAGCACCCCCTCCTTAAGCACTTGCTGCCATCTCATCCAACTCCACTCAGTGTATTTACACCCGGCAATGATGCAGAAATGTCTGCGTACTCCAGTTTGATTGTAGTCGGGCAACGTTTATGGCTTTGACGTTCAACTGAGCATGGCAGGACGTCTAGAAACAATTATAACCAGCACCTGCTCTGTCTGTGCTGTGGGCAGGCAGTGACGGATTCCCAGCCTCTGGAACACTAGTGTTCCCTCCCAGCTCAGGATAATGACGGTGACACTCGGCCCCCTTGTTGTCTGGGGAGCTCAAGGAGCTCTCCTCTGAAACCTCAACTTATGGGCATTTCTTTAAGTGAAGACATCAAATTAGTGACTGGAAAGGAAGGCGTAGGAGATGATTATTGGCCACAAGACAAGCCTCAACCGCCTCCAGAGAGCATGTCTCCTAGGTACCAAGTCGGCGGCGACAGCTAGGGGGCCCTGGGTCACCGGGTGGTGTTGAGCGGGGACTCTGGGGCCCTAGCGTGGGACGCTGGCGGGTGCAAGTTCAAGAGGGTCAGGGGCTGATGCCTCCCCACGCCCCTGCCCTCCCCCAGCAAGGGCGCTCTGGGGTGCTTGGTCCTTGAGGCCCCGGCTGGCGGGGCCGCCCACGGTCAAGGCTTCGGGCACAAGCGCGGGTGTGCTGAGGCCTGCGCCTTCCGGGGGTCTGGGCTCAAGCAGGTGATCGCGGCGGCTCCGCGGGCGGGCGGGCGCCTAGCAGGATGACCAACGACCCCCGGCGCGTCGCCGGCACCCAGCGCCCGGGCGTAGAGGCGGGCGGGGGGGCTACGCTCCGCTGCCGCCAGGGCCCCCTCCTTCCGCGCCCCCCCCCCCGCGCCAGGTGAGCCCGGCCTGGGCCTCGGCGGGCGGCGGGGCTGCCCTCTCGCCGCCCTCCAGCGCCCCTCTCGCCGCCCTCTAGGGGCCGGGCCGCGCCGAGCCGGGCGGCCGCCGGCCGGGGCTGGGGATTGGGAGGGGCGGGGGTCACGGGCGGGTCGCTCGTTCGGCCGCTGGCGGGGGGCGTGGCCGGGCGGCCGCGCGCGAGGCCGGGCCAGCGGCCGCCACGCCCTCGGGCTCAGACTCCGACTCCGGCTCGGCTTGCCCTGGCGGCGGTGGCGCCGTGAGGAGGAGTCCGCGCTCCTCTGTGGCGGCGGCGGCGGCCGGCTCCAGGCCGGGTTTTGGCGCCGCCCGCCTGCTGCCTCCTGGCGGCTCCTGAACTCCAGCCCCCTCTCTATCAGCCTCTCACTCCGTCTCAATATGTCTCAAGATGGCGGCCAATGTGGGATCGATGTTTCAATATTGGAAGCGCTTTGATTTACAGCAGCTGCAGGTCAGGCTTCTCTCTCGGCCTCTCGCTCGGGGGTGGGGGCTGCGGGCGGTCGCGCCCTCCCCGGGGACGCCGGGCTGCCTTGCCGCCGGGGAGCCGCGGCGGAGGGGAGGAGGGGGGTGCCGGGGAAATCGGGGCCGACTCGGGGACAAGTCCCTCTCACTCCCCGGCCCCCATTGATAACTCGCTTGATCGGAAATTGATCCTCTTTGTTCAATTCATCGATCAGCCCAACATGGCGCCGGCAGCCGCCGCCGCCGCCACTGCTGCCCCTGGTGTCTGCCCCCTCCCCTGGCGCCCCCGGCCCCGAGCCGCCGCCGCCGCCGCCGCCGCGGGACCGGGAAGGGGGCGGCCCCAGGCGCCAGCGGGGTGCGCAAAAAAAAAACAAAAAAAAAAAGAACCTGAGGAAAGTTGTGTTTTTCATTGCTGTCTCATACCCTGTATTCTTTTATCTCCTCTCTGAGATCCTTCTGTAAGGGGATGTCCAGTGCACTGGAATTAGGTTTTGGGTCTTTACCCGGCCGTCCCCTCTCATTCTCCATGATAAGATTTTTTTGTTCTCATGATGCCTGTTGCCTTATCCCTTTGAAACTTTGTGATCACACAGGCTGGTATGCTTCCTCCATGTGGGCTCTGTTGCTTCTGAGCTAGATGGTTGCTTCTTTACCTTCAAGCCTTTAAGACCCCACACGCTATATCTTTTGGTAGCTGGACACCATCGGCTTTCTTCATCACATTTGCTTATGCAGCCGCTTTGTGGTCAGTGATCGTGTAGGGAAGGTGAGCATCGTTTAATGCCAATTTAATAGAACAATGTTCTTGCAATGAACGAGTCCTTGAGCGGAGACCCTATGTCCATCTGCTACCTTAATACTAAATCTATAAACATATGGACATAGATCTATTTCCCCATGCCCCTTTGTAAATATATGTACATGCCTTTATTTAGACATCTATAACTGGCCCTTGCTTCCCAGCTCACTCTTCTATACCCTTTGATTTTCCTCTTGTGCCCACTGCCATGCTCAGTCTTCCTTTTGGTTTCAGTAATTACTCTTGGTTACATTACCCTTGATCACGCCCTACCAGGCCTCGTGCATCCCCCTCACCACCGATTTCCATCACTTTTTGTTCCCTTGTCTCTGGGTTTCTTTACACCACTTCCTTTCCCCCCACCGTGCTCACTCCCATGCCCAATGGAAAGGGCCGGTCACATGTTTACTCCTCCAGATTGTTCATCCAGCCTCTCTTAATTAGACAGACCTGTAAAATTAATAACATGCACAAAATAAGACTGAGCAAAACCAAGCAGCGAAAAGAAAAAAACAAACAAAAATGTAAACAAAACCCAACCAAAATCCAATGACACTAAAAGAAAACAACACTAACCAAGAAAGAAAAGTACAAGGACTGTGTGGTGAACTTTAAGAGTGTTTTCCTGTCCAGTCTGTTGGGGCACCGAGCCCTGACCACAAAGTCCACCTTTGGCATTCCCCGGGGACTTTGATGCTCCATTTTCTTTCCCTTCCGCTGCACTCTCTTAGTGTCATGCCTCGAGGTGGCAGGATCAGTTCGGGCGCAGCTCCCACACTGTGTCTCCAGTGTTGTCCCCTCTAGGGCTATGGGTCTTTGAGGGACGTTTCTCATCGTGGGGCTGCCCGTGTGGTCTTCTCTGTGGACTGGCTTCTCTGATTGGGAACATCATCCTCAAGGTGTATTGGGCCAGGATGTGCTCCTTTCTCCCCTCCTCCCCCTTGTTCTGCCCTGTGTTCTCTGATCAGATATGTCCCTCTCCGCGAGCTGCAGCTCCGGTGCCATCCTGTGAAATACAATCTTTGGGGGCTGCAAGGATGTTGGTGGGTGGGTGTCAGCTCAGATCTTTTGGGAGTCCAGGAGATATTGACTGTTCGATGGGCACAGTTCTGTGGGGCACCGTGCTCTTGGTCCAGACGCTGGTTGTGAATATGACTTTGTTTTTAACCAGTTGTGTGTCTCTGGGTCAACTGCTGTGTGTTTTTGAGTGAGTTTTCTCATCTGGAAAGTAAATGTACTGGATTATCCAGACTCCCATGTCAGCAAGTTATCGAGTGGAGTTAATCAGAGGCTATTTCATATAGTGTGTACCTGCGCGCTGCAATCTAGACCTGGGGTGGCAATTATGAGCTCAGGATAGAGATGGTGTCCAGGAGGTAACATACGTGGCTCCATATTGAAACAGGAAGCCCACTGTGGAGATTTGGTCCTTCCGTTGATGTCCACTGGCCACCTAGTCTCCTGCTATAACTGCTTCACTGGCTCAGCAGCTGAGCCAGGAGCCAGTGCAATCATAACCAGGTGGCTACCTCGGAAAAAGGGCAGATAGATATTTGTTATCTTGTTGTCTTGGGGAGCCCACCTAACCTCCATGCAAACCTTCTGGTGTGAGTTATCTGTGGAAGGAAACATAGGCTCACAGTAATTCACATATTTCTTCTTGAAAATGTGCCCATATTCCTTTCTGAACCTGACAAGGTGGCCCCTGTGTCCACCAAGAAATTTACTGCCTGGCCTCCTACTTGGAGAGTTAGCCTGGGCTTTTGGCGGCGAAGTGAAACAGAGCCCTGACCCCTTCATTGAGCTTCTTCAAGCATTATTGTCTCTTGCTTGGGTCTTTCTACGTGCAGATGAGGCCCATCCACTCTAGTGGAGGGTCGTGCACCTCTCCTGGGGTTTTCAAGGCAATGATTTTTCCAGTGTCCTTCTTTCCTGCAGTAGGCACATTGGTCCTTCCCCATGGCTTGGCGGTGCCCACAGGTTAGTCTCTCCGTGAGTGGGCCATGCTCTCCTTTTCCTGAGTCTCTGGGGTATCTCATGGCAATTACGATTATTTTAGCTAGCTTCTTTGTCTCTGTCGTGCTAGGGTCATCTCTGTTGTTATACACTCAATGAGCCACTTGTACCAAATCACTAAGATTTTTCCCTTTAAACCATTCCAACTTCTTTTTCATGTCTGAGGCAGACTGACTGAGTCATAAAGGCAATACTTATTGCCCTCCT
Organism: Tenrec ecaudatus; assembly: GCF_050624435.1. Classification (NCBI taxonomy): domain Eukaryota; kingdom Metazoa; phylum Chordata; class Mammalia; order Afrosoricida; family Tenrecidae; genus Tenrec; species Tenrec ecaudatus. The sequence continues at coordinate 15,162 of NW_027458369.1, forward strand.
GTTCTCGGGGCCTCCGGGCCGTGAAGGGTATAAAGCCCATAGGCTTCCATCAGCCACTCTAGAAAGGCAGGCGGACATTCTCTTATAAGAGCCTGAAAATTCTCACTGACCTTAGATAAATTCATAGGTTTCCTAGCTCTTCCGCAGAGGGTCATGTAAGAGCAACGGGTGATACCTGGTAAAGCCCTCTGGGCCTTGCTAGGAATTGAGATCCCACATTGTTGGTGTAGTGTCCAAAAGAGTTTCTCTCAAGTGGGGAGTGCCCGCTCGCTGACCATCAGGTTCGCTGACTGCTTACTGGGCCTCTGTCTGGAAGGGCTACCCTTCCTCCGTTGTGAACAGCAACTGGAGAAGTTGCTGGCAATCATTCCAGGTGGGCTGATGAGTATGGAAGACATAACAGTACTAGTGTGTGTGTGGGGCTACTGGTTGGGGGTGGGGGTGAGGTTGGGGGGCCGGTGGGAGAGGGAGTTACTCAATAAGGGCATGTTAGAAATTTTCTATTTCTGTCCCCTAGAAACCTTATAGGGCGGGGGTGGAACCAAAGGGTCTGAAGCCTTCTCTCCCACTCCCAGAGTTCTCCTGCAAAATGGTATAAAACCAAGTAGGGGAGAGAGATCGGGAGGGGAGGGAAAAGGAGGGGGAGAGGGAGAGATTGGGGGAGGGGGACGGAGAGGGATGGGCTCCACCTATGTGGTTTTGGGACCTTGTAACGTTTGTTTTTCCGGTCCTGCCATGTTTCCTGAAACCTTGGAAACAAGGACCCTTTCTTTGAGGGAGGGAGTAAGTCTTTTATATTTGCAGGCTTTTTAGTGGCAATGTCAGCCCACACTTGAATTAAAGGAATCAGATCGGGATGTCCTGGTTCCCCTTAACCATAACTATGACCTCTTAGTAATAGGGGATGGGAAAACTAGTCTTGCGTGGGTCAATCAGGGACTCCTTCTGCCCCATCACTTTTAAACAAATTTTAGTGTCTCCAAGCTTTTGGGTTGAAACCACATCCTCTTGGTGAACACCTAGAGCAGGGGTCCTCAAACTACAACCTGTGGGCCACATGCAGACAGCCGAGGACATTGATCCTTTCTGTCGGGTGTATATGCCCCCTTTTTTTTTAACTTCAAATCAAGATGTGCAGTGTGCACATGAATTTGTTCGTAATTTTTGTTTTTTTTAAACTATAGTCTGTCCCTCCAATGGCCTGAGGGACAGTGAACTGGCCCCCTTGGTAAACAGTTTCAGGACCCCTGCCTTAAGGTATCCTGGACTTAGGGGTTACTAATCTCCCTGCCCTGAAACATCCCTGCTGTTGTGGGAGGCTACCCGCAACCCGTTGTGGGAGGCTACATGGGAATTTGGACCCCGGGTAATTTACAAGCCTTTACTCCAATTGAACCCAAGAAAATTCAAAATAACTTAGGTAGTTACTCTATTTTGGTCACTATTGACTCCTCCTGTACTAGCCCATTATTTCCATTTAACGCTATAACGCGGAATATGATGTTTTAATAGCATTTTAAAAAATGTATATATATATATATATAACTATGAAAGTCCACAGCAAAAAAAAATAATTTTTTCCCAAAATTATAATTGAAGCAGTATAGGGTTAAAAAGAAGGATGGGTCTTATCAGCGGGTCCAAGACCTTAGCATCATAAATGAATCAGTTTGTACTATTTAAGAGTGTAAAAAAAATTGATGGAGGGATTCAGAGAAAATGGCGACCAGATAGGACCCATCTATCTGGAGCTCCTGCTGCCAGACCAGAAAAATAGGAAATTAGGTGAAGGAAACGGAGAGGTGGAGTTTTTTGTTCCCTTGTCTCTGGAGTTCTTAACACCACTACCTTTCTTCCCACCTCCCTCTCTCGCATGTCCTCCAGGATGTGCTAGTTCCGTTTTTTTTTCTCCTCCAGATTGTTCGTTCAGCCTATCTTATTTAGACAGACCTGTAGAGGCAATAACATGCACAAAAACAAGAAAGAACAAAACCAAGCAGCAAAATAAACAAAACAACAAAAATCCAATTACAATAAAAGAAAACAAAGGTCAACAAGATAGAAAAGCTCATAGATAGTTTAAGGGCTATGTGTTGGCCTTTAGAAGTGTTTTCTAGTCCAGTCTTTTGGGGCACCAAACCCTGACCCTAAAGTCCACCTTTAGCATTTCCTTGGGATCTTGCTGCTCCTTTTACTTGCTCTTCTGCTGTACCCCCTTAGTGTTATGCCTCGGTGTAGCGAGATCAGTTTGGGGGTAATTCCCACACTGTGTCTCCAGTGTTGTCCCCTCTAGGGCTATGGGTCTTTGAGGGACGTTGTGTCTCGTCGTGGGGCTGGCCATGTGGTCTTCTATGTGAACTGACTTCTCTGAGTGGGAACATCATCCTCAAGGTCTGGTGGGACAGGATGTGCTCCACTCTCCCCTTCTCCCCTTCATCTCTGTGTGCTCTGATCAGATAATGTCTCTGTCCAGGAGATGCAAATTCAATGCTATCCTCTGAAATAAAATCTTTGGGAGGGGTTGTAGGGAATATCTGCTCAGATCTTTGGTGTGTCCAGGAGAGAGGGACTGCTCGGCTGGGCACAGCCACGAGGGGCTCAGAACTCTGGCTCCAGAAAATGTTTCTAAGTTTGGCTTTGTTTTTAACCAGTTGTGTGCCTCTGGGTCAACACCTGTGTTTTTTTGAGTTAGTTTTCTGATCCGAAAAGTAAAGGTACTCCATTGTCCAGACTCCCATGTCACCAAGTGATCGATAGGGGCTAACCAGAGCCTGATTCAAATAGTGTGGATCTGTTAGGTGCCTTCTAGACCTGGGGTGGCGATTCTGAGCCCAGGACAACAATAATGTCCGAGAGGTGATATAGGTGGCTCCATATTGAAACAGGAAGACCACTGTGGAGATTTTGTCCTTCCACTGATGGCCACAGGCCACCGCCTCACGTCCTGCAAAAACAGTTTCCATGGCTCAACAGCCAAGCCAGGGGCCAGTGCCATAAAAATCATATGGCTAACTGGGACAAAGGGCAGACAGATATTTTTTATCATGATGTCTTGAGAAACCCACCTAACCTCCATGCAAATCTTCTGGTGTGAGTTATTTTTGGAAGCAATCATATGCTGACAGTAATTCAAATCTTTCCTTTTGACAATTTGCCTGTACTCTTTTCTGAACCTGAGAAGGTAATCCCTGTGTCCACTAAGAAATTGACTGGCTGGCCTCCTACTTGGACAGTTAGCCTGGGATCCTGGGGACCAAGTGAAACAGAGCACTGACACCTTCATTCAGCTTCTTCAAGCATTATTGTCTCTTGATTGGGATTTTCTAGGTGTGGATGAGGCCCGTCCTCTCTATTGGAGGGTTGTCTGCTTCTCCTGGGGTATTCAAGGCACTGATTTTTCCAATGTCCTTCTTTCCTGCAGTAGGCACATTGATCCTGCCCCATGGCTTGGCGGTGCCCACAGGTCAGTCTCTCCGTAAGTGGGCCATGCTCTCCTTTTCCTGAGTCTCTGGGGTTTCTCATGGCAATTACTAGTATTTTAACTAGTTTCTTTGTCTCTGTCGTGGTAGGATCATCTCTGTTGTTACACACCCGCTGAGCCACTTGTACCAAATCACTAAGATTTTTCCCGTCAAACCCTTCCCACTTCTTTTTCATGTCTGAGGCAGACTGAGTAATAAAGGCAATACTTATTGCCCTCCTGTTCTCGGGGCCTCCAGGCCGTTAGGGATATAAAGCCCGTAGGCTTCCATCAGTCACTCTAAAAAGGCACGCAGACATTCTCTTGTAAGAGCCTGAAAATTCTCACTGACCTTAGATAAATTCATAGGTTTTCTAGCTGTTCCACTGAGGGCCTGCAAGAGAAACTGGTGATACCTGGTTAGGCCTTTTGTGCCTTGCAAGGAGTTTGGATCTCACATTTTTCGTGCAGTGGCAAAAAGAGTTTCCCTCACATGGGGAGTGCCTGCTGTCTGACCATCATGTCCATTGACTGCTTACTGGGCCTCTCTCTGGCAGGGCTACTGTACCTGTGTTGTGAACAGCACCTGGAGAAGTTGCTGGCAATTTCTGGAGGTGGGCTAATGCATATGGAAAACCGTTTCTATCAAGGAATCAGACCTGCTTTGTCAGAAAAAGGGATTTTGTTGATTCCAATTATACAAATCACTGGAATACAAGGGGATATATACCCAAAAAGGGACTCAGGGGTCTTCCCCAGGTGTTGGGGCTGCTTGCCTTGAGTGTAGAATGGCTGCTGCCGAATCATCCTTCTTGGGGGGTGGGGCGGTCGAGATCCCATACCAGCCCTAGTGTATGTTGGGGTGTGGACTCAGAAAAGAGTTATGAGTATTTCTCTCTCTCCAGCCCCATGCACCTGACAGGGTGGCAGTGATAATGAAGGGTCGTAAGCTAGTTCTCCCACTCCCAGAGTCCTCCTGCAAAAAGGAATAAAGCCGAGACGGAGGGGTATGGGGAGGGGTTGGGGAAGGGCAGCCTCCACCTTAGTGGTTTTAGGACCTTGGGTCTATTTTTTTTCTGGTCCTGCCATGTTTCCTGAAATCTTGAAACAAGAACCCTTTCTGTTGCAGGAGGAAGTAAGTCTTTTGTTTATGCTGGCTTATTAGTGGCAATGTCATTCCACGCATCAATTTTAGGGATCAGATAGGGATGTCCTGGTTCCCCATAAACATAACTATGAACTCTGAGAAATAGGGGAAGGGAAAACGAGTCTTGCATGGGCAAATCAGGAACTCCTTCTGTCCAATCACCTTTAAACAAATTGCGGAGTCTCCAGGCTTTAGGGCTGAAACTACATTCTCTTTGTGAGCGCCTAGAGCAGGGGTCCTCAAACAATAGCCTGTGAGCCACATGCGGATAGCCGAGGACCTTGATCCTGTCCGCCGAGTGTTTGTGCCCCGTTTGTTTGTGTGTTTTTTTTAAACTTCAAAATAAGGTATGTGCAGGAAGCATAGGAATTTGTTCATAGTTTTATTGAAACGATAGTTCGGCCCTCCAACTGATCAGAGGGACAGTGAACTGGTCCCTGTTTAAAGAGTTTAAGGACCCCTGGCCTAGAGAAATCAGAAATCCGTAGTTCTGGGGAGAGCACTCCTGTTAAGGAGGTTTCCTTTCTAAGCAAGCCCAGACAGTGGCAATTGGATCTCGGTGCACCTCGAAATGTTGTAGCCACTCTCCATTCCCAGAAAGAAAACTACTCCGACCGCTGGCAAGTTCAACAGAAAAAGTTTTTTTTCCTGAGCAGCCCCAGTCTAATTGTCCAAAGGTTTTTATACTTTTGCAATGTGCAGGTGTGCAAGCAGGCAGAGTAGAGAAGCAGGGTGTTGCAGTTAGTCATTCTTAGTTGAACAAAGACTGCTCTGGTCGCTCTCGCGAATCTTCTGAGCATCCATATCCTTTGGGACATTCCCTTGGGCACATCTGCACAGCCTACCTCCCCTATATCAGCTAGTTCATTTACAGTTCATAGCTACTTTATTTACTTTACATGGTGCCTTCTGTCAGCTCATAATGGCTTCACTCTTGTCAAGGCTGTTTAAGCTTTTCCCAGAGATCCTATATAGCCGCCATTGTGGCCATGGGGAAACGGGGCCTGTGACCCTGGCCAAGATGGTGCCCACCAGCCCAAACATGTGGAAGGGCACTGCCTAGGGAGCTGATTGAATAGACCTGGGAGTTAGCCCTGCCTTGTCCTGGGAGCCAAATATTTCCCTTTTCCCCTCCATTCCCTTTCTCCTGGCTTTTCAAACAAGCTGCTTTAGCCCTATAATGCCCAGCACAACATTTTTATAACATTTAATTGAAACTTATCTAGTACCAAACTTATAAATTATCAATGTGACAATTTGGTTACATTTCAAAAACATTGCACGTTTTATATATTTGAATGCCATATATACATATTGATAACTATGAAAGTAAAGAATAAAAATGTTTAAAATTATTTCCTGAATTTAAAACTTGAGGCGTTATAGTGTTAGTGTTCTACCAGTGTAGGTTTGTTCCTTGTTACAGGCTGGTTTTCCGTGGCCCAGGCTTAGGCCAATGGCATATGGAACCCTTCCTGTGTAACTGTTACCTTTAGGCTTTCAGTGTTGCTGCTTAAGGCACTTTTGGGGAAAGCTCTTACTACACAGTTCCACTGCCACGATGTTCCAGACAGAAATTCCAATTCCCTTAAGGTTCCCTGAGCTTCCAGATGCCCCTTCCCTTCAGAGATTTGAGAGTCTGCTCCCGCCAGCAGGCATCTTGGAGGGCCGTGGGGCCATTCCAAGCAGTGGTTCTCCTAGCTTGTCTAGAATAATGGTTGGACTTAAAGTCGACCTCAGTGAGTTGTCTTTGATCCCTTACTTCTTGCTGGGGCATCTTCCTGAGGCAACAGATTCAGGGCAATAAAGGGCTCGCTCTCAAGTGGGGTTTATTGACCTTGAGGCAGCAGGCTCTACATAGCCTTCTTTTGTGCTTTCTAGATGGGACTTAGCAGCTTCATACTCAGGAATTGCCCCCTTGCATGAATCCTGTCCAATTGGGATAGAGTTGACACAGAGGCTAGACAAACAAAAGCTGATACACTATGCAACTTTATTTGAGAAAGGAGAATGGTGGCCAGAGAATGGTACACTTTCCCTTCTAACCCTGATTCACCTGGAACAGTTTTGTAAAGTGATTGGAAAGTGGGCCGAAATGCCAGAAGTTACAGCATTTCTCCTTTTGAGGAGCAGTAGAGACCTTCATCCCCAGTGCACCCAGGAACCCCTAAGGCAGGCATCCTCAAACTGTGGCCCGTGGGGCACATGTGGCCTGACGACATTTATCCCACCCTCAGGGTGTTTTTGCTGCCTCTGCATGTCCTACTTAGTAGCCGATTCGTGCAATGTGCATAGGAATTTGTTCATAGTTTGGTTTTTTTTAACTATAGTCTGGTGCTCCAACGGTCTGAGGGACAGTGAACTGGCCCCCTGTGTAAACAGTTTGAGGACCCCTGCCCTAAGGGATCCTGGACTTAGGGGTTACTAATCTCCCAGCCCTGAAACATCCCTGAACATTCTACCCGTTGTAGGAGGCACCATGGGAATTTGGTCTCTGGGTAATTTACAAGTCTTTTATTCAATTTGAAGCCAAGAAAATTAAAAATGACTCAGACACTTACTTTCTTTTGATCCCTGTTGACTCCCGCTGTAGTATTCCAATATTACAATTTAACGCTATAACGCATGACCTTTTCATTCCATTCAATTAAATGTGTGTGTATAGATAGATAGATAGATAACTATGAAAGTAATTAATGAAAACAAAATTTGTTTGACCAAAGTTAATAATTGAGGGATAATAGGATTAAATAGAAGCATGGTTCTTAGCAGTGGGTCCAAACATTAGGATCATAAATGAAACAGTGATCTCAGTGCACCCAGTAGTTCCCAAACCCTGTACCCTCATAGGGGAAATTGTGGATGCTTTTACTCCCGTGCCTATACTTAGAACGAACAAACACACATGCCTGATAATCCTAAGATTTTTTTTGTTTCCTGTGACACTCACCTAATTTCAAGGGCACTGCCACCTCACAAGCCTAGCCTTGCCTCAGTTAAACTGTTCACCCTTTTGTCCGTTTGTTTGTTTTTCCAGAAGTTCTCAAGTTACCAAGCCCTCTGAACCAAGTGTGCCACCTCTAGGACCACCATCTCCTGGACCACCTCAACCTTATCCATCCTAGACCTGAATGGACAACCCCTCCCAGCAGAGTAGAAAGGGTATGGACCCAAAGCCCCACTTCACCCTTTTGCCAGCAGGAAGTACCTAAAGATGTCGTCGCCTTGTACCCCAAAGATTTGGGTCCATATCTCTTCAGGGTGTAAATTTTAGGTAGCTAGCATAGGGACTAGGTTGTCCATGATACATGCTCAGAGGGCCAAGCTAGCCACCCAGGAAAGAGTGGCACACCGAGCGTGCTCAGAGGTCCAGGTTTCCAGTCAGGAAGGCCAGGTACACCTGGGTGGGTGCTGCACCCACATTGACCCACCTAGGCCAAGTAAATTCAATTCAGCCACTGGGGTCCACCAGGGTTGCCTACCATGCCTCCCTATCTCTCCTAAAACACAATTGGATCACAAACCTGGCTTTGGCGTGAATTCTTTCTCATGCAGAGCCAAGGACCAAGGTATATCTGTCCACAGAGAGAAAAACCTAGGAAAGCTCTTTGGAGGCAGCAGCACTGCACATGAGTGGCTATTGGATACTGTTTAGATGCATGGCTTTCTATTTGGAACTTTTTTTTTGTCTCACCTGAATGGAAAGGAAGAGGTAATACTTCTGGATCACACAGTATCCATGTCCACAAATGAGCTGCTCATTCCACAGTCCTGGCAGTGCCTTTTGAAAACCCTCTGCTTTAGAATGTCACTCCTTGAAGATGGCAGTGGGAGTGGCTGGGGCCAAGTATGCTGCCTCTTACTCCCAGTTGCAGGTTTCTGGATGCTGATTGTATCTCTTACAGCATCAATTAGTGGGCTTGTTGTCTGCCTCAGGCTTTGTTCACAGAGATCCTCCAGCTAGGTGGTGGTGTGTGCGCATAAGCAGAGGCTTCCTGCCAATCCCCCATGAGTAGTAGAGCTCCCATGGTGTGGACTCCATGAAAGCCGTGCTCCAGCCAGCAGGATTACAAAGGAGGGTGGGCCCGGCAGGACAGGAGGGCCATTGCCCCTATGGAATGACCTCAGAACCCCGCCTCCCTCCCTGTCCAGCTCCTGGGACTATGGGCCCTAAGCTTCATGCCTGACTCAGGAATAGACACAGGGTGAGGCAACTCCAGGAGGTGATTTTGCTGATCTAATCCAGCCTGAGATCATCCTTGCATGTGCCCTCTGTCCAGACCTTTTTTTAAATTGTTCATGCAACACTAACCACAATGCATATATACATCGGTTGTGTAAAGCACATTTGTACATTCATTGCCCTCATTATTCTCAAAATATCCACTCTCCACCCCACCCAAGCCCCTGGCCTCAGCTCCTCATTTTTCCCCCTCCATTCGAGCTACCCTTGATAATTTACTAATTATTTTCTCATATCTTGCACTGTCTGATGTTCCTTCACCCACTTTTCTGTTGAGGTTAAATGTAGATCCCTGTATACGGTTTCCGTTTTCCAACCTACCCTCCCTCCACCCTTCCCGAGTCTGTACTCATAACACTGGTCCTCAAGGGCTCATCCACCCTGGATTCCCCATGTTTCCTGTTCCTATCTGTCCAAGTGTACATTCTCTAGTCTAGCCTGATTTGTAAATTAGAATTGGGATCATGATAGTGGGAGATAGGAAACATGTAGGAACTAGGGGAAAGCTGTGTTTCATCGTTATTATCTGGTACCTGTCTTGGTTTATCTCCTCCCTGACACCCTTCTGTTAGGGATGTCCAGAGGACTGTAAATGGGCTTTGTGTCTGTACCCAGCACTCCCCGCTCATTCGCAATGATAAGATTTTTTTTGTTCTGATGATGCCTGCTACCAAATCTTTTCAAAACCTCATGATCACACAAGCTGGTGTGCTTCTTCCATGTGGGCTTTGTTTCTTCTGAGCTAGATGGGCGCTTGTTTTCCTTTAAGCCTTTAAGACCTCACATGCTATATATTTGATAGCTGGGCACCATTAGCTTTCTTCACCACATTTGCTTATGTACCTGCTTTGTGTTCAGTGATCGTGTAGGGAAGGTGAGCATCATAGAATGCCAATTTAATAGAACAGTATTTTTGCAACGAGGGAGTCCTTGAGCAGTGGCCCAATGTCCATCTGCTACCTTAATACAAAACCTATAAATATAGGGACATAGATCTATTTCCCCATGCTCATATATTTAAATATGTACATGCCTTTTTTTAAACCTCTATAATTGACCCTTGCTTCCTAGCTTGCTTTTCTATTCCCTTTGATTTGCCTCTTGGGCCCACTGCCATGCTCACTTTTCATTTGTGCTTCAGTAATTCAGTAATTCCTCTTGGTTCCATTGGTTCCATTTCCCTTGATCACTCCCTACCAGGCCTCCTACATCCCCCTCACCACCGATTTGCATCACCTGTTCTTCCCTTTTCTCTGGGTTTCTTAACACCACTACCTTTCCCCACACCTCCCTCTCTCCCATGTCTCCCCAGAAGTGTTGGTCCTGTTTTCTCTCCTCCAGATTGTTCGTCCAGCCTATCTTATTTAGACAGACCTGTAGATGTAATAACATACACAAAACAAGACAGAGCAAAACCAAGCACTAAAAGCAACAAAACAACCAAAATCCAATGACAATGAATGAAAACAACTCAACAAGAAAGAAGTGGCTCATCGTTAGTTCAAGGTCGGTTTGTTGGCCTTTAAGAGTGTTTTCCAGTCCAGTCTGTTGGTGTACCAAGTACTGGCCTCAAAGTCATCCTTTGGCATTCCCTGGGTACCTTGATGCTTCGTTTTCTTGCTCTTCTGCTGTACCCCCTTAGTGTTATGCCTCGGTGTGGCAGGATTAGTTCGGGCGCATTTCCCACACTGTGTCTTCAGTGTTGTCCCCTCTAAGGCTATGGGTCTTTGAGGGGTGTCTTGTCTCATCGTGGGGCTGGCCATGTGGTCTTCTATGTGGACTGGATTCTCTGAGTGGGAACATCATCCTCAAGTCCTGGTGTGCCAGGATGTGCTCCACATTCCCCTCCTCCCCCTTCATCTGCTCCATGTGCTCCGATCAGATATGTCCCTCTCTCAGAGCTGCAGATTCACTGCCACCTTCTGAAATAAAATATTTGGCATGGGAAGGTGAGTTGGGTGGGAGGATCTGCTCAGATCATTTGATGGTTCAGGATAGATTGACTGTTTGGCTGGGGACAGGTATGTGGGGCTTAGGGCTCTGGCTCCCAACACTGGTTGTGAATATGTCTTTGTTGTTAACCAGTTGTGTGCCTGTGGGTCAACACCTGTGTCTTTTTGAGTGAGTTTTCTCATCTGCAGAGTAAAGGTAATCCATTATCCAGACTCCCATGTCACCAATTGATTGAGAGGCACTAACCAGAGCCTGATTGAAATAGTGTGTACCTGTCAGGCGTGTTCTAAAAACACCTTAAAAGTCGTAAAAACACTATAAATGCCTTAAAAACCCTAAAACATCTAAAATATTTCTAAAATGCTAAGACCACTCCTAAAGACCCTCTAAAACATCTTAAGACCATTAAATACATGGTAAAAGGCTTTCTAAAACACCCTAATGCGCCATAAGTCTTAAAAAAAAACTCCTTGCTGGTCAGTACTGGATTTGAGGTTTGCTCTAGGCTCTTTCTCTCTGGACACTTTCATTCTGGAAGGTTCTGCCAAGGATACTGGGCATGAAGGCTGGAAACGGCTGCCTGAGGGCCAATGAGCATCCACTGTCATTATCAAGTGGGGGGTAGGCTGGGGTTCCCTGAACAGGCTCCTCTGTAGGGGAGCAATCAGCAAAAGGACTCTCCAGGGTAGGGCTTGATTTCTTTGTGGTCACTCTCTCTCCCCAGTCTGCCTGACAGGGTTCTCCCAGGACCTTGGCAGCCTCAGTTACTAGGTTAGTTCAATACTTAGGGGTGGCTAAGCAGGTGGACTTTGGAAAGGACATTGCGTTGTCTTTTCTTGTCCTACAGAGGTTTGTGGGCTCAAGGACTTTGAGGGGCATGCACCACCTCTGCCTCATTTGGAGCCTTACGATATGCGAGTCCAGCACCTGTTGAGTGCCCGGGCTGAGAAAGGAAAGGCTCTGCGTTGTGTTCAGATCTTCCAGCTCTCCCCAGGAGGCCACATTGACAACATGTGGGTGGGTCAGGGAAATAGACAAAGCGTGCGTGGTCGCAAGACATGAACGGCAAACAATGCCAGGGATCTGATCCTTTCTAATCTGCTCCACCTTCCTGCACATGTGGACATTCAGGGTGTTTTCCAGTAGGATTTTATTTGGACCCCTTAGGGTGTAAGTTCCTGCGTTAATCCCCTTGTGTATCCTCAAATCACTTAACTCCTTTGAGTCGGCTCCCGGAGTTCCTTTTGGGCAGTAGTTTCCTGATCCCCAGAGAGATAGATTACATTTGGATATTTTCCTCAAGTAATTCCCTTGTCCATTGACCGAGTTGTTCCTCAGCTGGACCCCGGCTCTGCAGCACGCAGGCGACGGTCCAGGGTGTGTGCATCTTCCTGGGGACACCGTCTTCATTACATTCTTCCCCTGCTTGTCTCCAGGTGTTGAGCAGGAGCATTCGGGCTGCTTCATATCCAGACAAGTCCCTGGCCATTTTTCCTGAGGCTGCTTTAGTGTCAGAGACTCAAGAGTCCCATTGCCGAGGGGCCCCTGCAATTGAGGGAAGTTCTCTTGGCGGTGGAGCTCCGATTGCTTCAAGCAGCCAGGAAGCTTGGGGTCTGTCTTTGGGGTCTGGACCTTCTGATTGTCCTGGGGATGAGTGGGTTTGCGAAGACAAAAAGCTTCCTGGGGTGGTGGTATCATAAAGGGTAAAGAACTCTCACTTTCCTGTTGTTTCTTTAAAAAATGGCTTTCCAGCTGTTGAAGTGAATTTGGAATGCGTGATTGGGACTTAGTGTGGACGGTAAGACAGGATTCATCACAGGGACTCTTGTGAGGAGGAGGAAAAGGTACTGCGAGTGGGCCACGGGGCTGTGGACCGGGCGGAGTCAGGACTGTAGCTGGCGGTGGGGCCTGGGCTTGGCATGCAGTTGGAAGTAAAAGTTGGAATCGGCCTTCAGTGTAGGGCAAGGAGTGACGTTGCAACAAGAGTGGGTACTCTTTAGCTTGCATTTGAGCTGGTAAGGCATTAGGAATTTCATTAAATAAGACAGTGGGAAACTCTAGGGTAGATCCAGAGACCCTGAGAGCAGCTGCCAGAGACTCGCTGTGCAGAAAAGGTAGACCCCAGAAAAACTCACTGAATTTTTGTGGAAAATGCTTCTGAGCGCTGGGTATCTGCTCTGCTTTGATGCTGGCATTCCAGAAGGGCTGGGGAGGTGCAGTGATCTGCTCCCCATCGAGTGCCTTCAACATATTTAAGGCCTGCAGATGGTATTCTGATACACCCTTTCCTTTTTCTTCCCAAATATTCCATTTCTCTGCCTTTGTGATTTCTATTTCCAGCAGCTTGTGGACATTGGGGTTGAGCAAGGTGGGCCTCCCTACTTCCCCCTGCCTCTTTGTGGGTCCTTCCCGAAAGGTGTCTTCTTGGGGGTGCCAGGTAGAGTGCTCTTTCAGAGACCCAAAGTATTCCAAGGAGGGAAGCTGTAAGTTCTTGGCAGCTGCCCAACACTGGGGTGGGGAGGCAGTAGGGAGGCCTGTGGGATCCTGACTTGTGATGGCTGCCATGGCAGGTGTGGAGCAGCGGTTGGGTGGAGATGGGCTCTGCCTGGGCCTTGCCAACAAGTCATTCTGAGAATGAGTCCCTGTGGGGTGCGGGGCTGGTGAGTCCCAGAGAGTGCTTGGAGGCTGCAGGTAGGCCTTTGAATCCGGGGGTTTGGCACTGGGTGAGGGAAGAGCCAGTGGTGTGGGTGAAAGACTGTCAGGTTCATGGGAATGTGCGCAGTTTGGTGATTGACTCAAGGCGGGTAAGACTTGAGAAGTTGAGATGCACATCTGGGCCCGTGGAAGGGTGGAGTTCTGAGACCTAGGTGTCCGGAATGGATGAGCCGCAGAACCGTGTGGGGCGCGCGTACCGACGTGGACTTCAGCCGTACCTCTATTTCGCCAGCTACCAGAGAGGGCTTGAGCTTTCTGTTGACCAAAGCTGCCAGTGTCAAGTGGGTTTCCCAAGTGGCTGCAGGAGACAGAAGGACCAGATTACAGCCAGGACTGAAGGGGCAAGAGACCTAGCAGGCTAGCAAGGGTCGGTGCAAGCTCAGCCCCTCCCCAAGCCTTGATGGCCTGCTCTTCCTGCCCCACCCCACTGCCCGGGACTCCTGTCATTCTCTGCCCATCCCTGAAAGTGTCCCCCAAACCAGCGCATCCCAGCTGCTCTGCAGCCCGAGGCCACACAGGCACCCTGGTTGGAAGATGCACCCCGCGGTGAAGCAGGAAGGTTACTTACTTCTGCCTAAGACGCAAACGCAGGTTCTGAGCGCCATATAGTTCTTGCAGGAAGCTTCGGAAAACTGGAAATCAAGAGAACCGTTATGGTGCAGCCCTCCCAGAGGACCGAAAGGAATGTCACACGGGCTGTGCACTTAGGACGTTGGACTCTCCAGAGCTCAAGGTCAAATGATAGCTTACTCCCACGGGCAGGAGGTGCTTTGGCATTTCAAGGAGCATCGGTTTCCAATATTGTCTGTGGGGTCTCAGTGAGCAATCTGAACCTTGGCAAAGTTACACAGCTTATCGCAGTTACCCCTCAATGTTCCACCTCCAAATCCACCAGAATCTGCTCCTGACACCCCCACTGCCCCCTACTGGGTCCTACCTTGGCCAGCCTTCATCCCATCCTAGGCCCCTCCTGTACATCTGGGAAATATCTGGGTTCTGTTTCCATCCACAGTATCCTTTTGTTCAGGATTATTACCTGAGAGAGACGGGCTGTTGCCACTGGCATCCTGCAGAGGAGGGGACAGGAGAGCTTACAGAGCTTGGTTGAATGGGCAGAACCTTACCTTTCAGAGCGTCACCTTTGTCCCTTGACCTGCTGCTTCTCCTTGTCTCCACCTGAGGCTGGGGCACAAGAGAGGAAGTCAGGCTGGAATCCAATCCTGCATCTGTTCTTTGTGACAAACTGCAGGCATTTACTGGTGATTAGAAGAATGACAATCTCCATGGAATGACTAAAGCCCAGAAACCAGCTTCTGTGTGAGACCTAGAGTGCATTTCTTCCGTCAGCCTTCCTCTGCTCACGGAGAGCACACACTCTCAGCACTCAGTGTTCTGGTGGGCAAGATTTTGATTATGGAGGCTGAAGCTCTGGGCCAGCCCTTGACCACTTCCTCCCCGGGGTCAGCCATGCTTTCTCAATTAGCCCAGACAGAAAAGGAGCCTTGGCCCAGAGACTGGAGCTCAAGGAAAGAGACTGAGGACCCAGTGATGAGAGCTGCCCTTTGAAATGTCTAGTCATCTAGTCCTTAGCCACTGCGTCACTATATTGGGGATTTTTACCTATTGCCCTCTATAACAACTAGAGATGGGAGGTCTGAGATCTTCAAAGAGAAATATTTTTGAATGCTCATCTGACTGGCAAATGATTTACATATCATACGAGTCAATAGTTCAGTCGTTCAATCAGATCAAGGGCAATGGTACAATCAATGATTACCATATCCATTTTAGAACAACACCCCCCCCCTCCATGGTTAAATTGCCTTCAAAAGGAGTTGTGTAATCACAGTCAGGTCTAAAGCTCTCTGTCCCCTCTGGCCTCCTTCATTTTTTCGTCTTGAAATAAATCCCCCTTCACTCCCTAGCTTCCCGATGGGGAAGTTCTCCACACTGCTGATCTCACAATCCCTCCCTCTGCCATGAGATCTCTCCACCTGCAACTCTGTCAACCCTTGTGTCCATGATCATGATGCATCCACGCCTCCTGTGCTTCACAAACAGGGAAAGCCAACAGAAATAATGAAAATCAACATAAGCCGGCAAGGATAAAATGATACCAATGCAGTGAACAAAGTCCTAACAGTGAGTAAGGACGCACCAGCCCTCATCAACATTCCAAAGCCAGGGCTGATGGTCTCTTCTTTCTTGAGATTTCCCCTATCAGGAAATTAATTACGAAAGGAAAAATTTATAAAACAAGGAAAAATCAATCTCTCCTATGGCTGGGTTGAGAATTTCTTACCTTTATCCTTTTCCTGGGTGGTCGCACAGGTGGAGTATTTGGAAGGAAGGGGAGGACCAGGAAGAAGCAACCCACTCCATACAGGATGCCCAAGGTCAAAACAGTGAACCAGGTGGGGTATTGGTAGGTCAGCCAGGAAGCACTTTTCTGTTCCAGCAGAAAGAGAATCTCCTCCATCTTCTGGATACAGCGGTTGCACTCAGGCAACTGAGCACTCTGAGTCCCCTCTGGCTTCAAACCCACTTGCATCACAAACCTGGGCCCACATCACTAAAGGGTCACAGTGGGGTGGGAGGTGACAGCAGGACAACACATAATCCCTCCCT
Source organism: Tenrec ecaudatus (assembly GCF_050624435.1). NCBI lineage: Eukaryota > Metazoa > Chordata > Mammalia > Afrosoricida > Tenrecidae > Tenrec > Tenrec ecaudatus. The sequence continues at coordinate 31,308 of NW_027458369.1, forward strand.
CTACCCTCCAGCTCATCACATCCCTCCCCTGCTCTGGTCTTCTCTCTCCCACTGCCTGCTCTGGGCCTCCAAAGTCACCAGCTGCACCTGATGGAATGGAATCTTAGTGCAAGTTCTTATTCATTCCACCTCCCACCTAGGTATTACCTGCTTCCTTGGCAAGTTGCCTGAATCATGACCAATTTCATAGGCTTAGAATATCTGAAGTTGTCTCTGTCCTCAATGAAAACCTTCTCAAGTCATGGTTTTACTTTGTCTTATCCAAGATAGAGAACTTAGGTTTATGTAACATTTATTTAGCTTTATGAATGTTGGATGAAAAGCTTGGAATTTGACTTCTATGACCAGGAGAGTTATTCAAGAGCTGAGGTATATCTCTCCCAGGAGAGAGATCTAACAAATTTTCTGCCAGATGGTACATTTGGGGAGACAAGGAACACTTAAGCATTAATCATTCTTAACAGTGTCCCCTGAAAATCTTCCTTGTGTGTGACTACTGCCCATTTAGGGCTTGCTCTGGGAACACTTGATGGGGTAATAAGCCTTGCAACAATTCAGGCTCAAAGGGCAAGCATCTGGCTGAGCAAAATAAAGAGATAATATGGATTGAGTTGTGTCCTTACCACTACCACTTGAGATATTCCCCCAAAATTCGTTGGAACCCTAACACTGAAGGCTATAATCTGATTTGGTTATGTGAGGGCTCTCTCTGGGAGAAATGTACCTCTGTCCTTGGCTTCACACAAGAACCAATTGACGCAGAAACCTAGTTTGTGATCCAAGTGACTTTATAAAGGATAGAAGAGGCAAATATGCTCGTGGGGGGTGGGGGCGGACTGGACAGCCCACGCGCGCTGGGTTGCATGACAGCTGGTGGGAGGCCCCCACCCATACCCTGTTGGTAGGCATGGCTGACGGTACTGTTTGACCCCATTGACTGAATTAAGCCCACCTGGTCTAGATGGGGGCCCGCCCAGGTTGACCTGCTTCCTGTCACAAGGACCTAAATGTGTGCATCTTTCCAGCCTGAAGCAGCTTTCAACTGTCTGTGATGGGGAGGAGGTTTGGCATGCACAGCGACCACCCTCAGTTCTGCCTCTACTTACCTAACAGGTACACGGCATTTCTTTTCTGTTTTTTAAAACAACAACAAAAAAATCATTTGTAATCTTTCTATTCCAGCGGTGCTAGGAGCAAGGCAGAGGCAAAACCCAAGAACAGGGTTCTTCTCTGTTGAAGCGCGATAAACTCACGGGGAAGCAAACAAGCATCTTCATCCACGTGAAGTGAATCTGTGAATCAGCAGCTCCCAACTGACCAAAGCACGCACAGAGCAGCCCAGCATCAAGGTCCGTTTCTGTGCACTGCTCCCACTGTGAGGAAGAGCTTCATGTGCATTAAAAGGGAACTTTTGTAATATTTGAATTTTGAATAGTGGTTTTTGTCAGAAACTGGAAAAAAATCTCAAAGCCTGAAGAAACTCCTTTCTAGTACTGAACATTCAAGGGAGCCTGTAGAAGCCTGAAATGATTGCTAGGTGACCACCTGGATCTGCTTGTTGAGTGAAAGTGGCAGAATAGCAGCAATAGAGCAGCGGGTTCATTCTGACCACTGACACTCGTGGACCTGGTTTACAGGCAGTAGAGAAGAAGATGAGAGCAGGTTGACTCGTTTGAAGTCCATGACCTACTCTGAGGGGACTAGAGTTGTGGAGAATTGGTGATGGGGCCAAGGCCTAAAGGCAATGCGACCAATGGACACTGAGGTGAGGCCAAGAGAGGGAGCCCACATTGACTTGACCCGAACCCGACCAGATGAAGAGAAGAATGTTGAGCCTGTGCACTGGTATATACTGCTGCAGACTGTATAGACGAACTGTCCTGCTTTGACTTTCTTGTGGATGTGGACTTCACAAGGTTCCAACTGGCATGAAGACTCTTTATATTGAAGAATATGATTGTCTCCTCAGAGCACTGGGTTGATGGAAGTAGGCAGTAGAGAAACTGGATAGCCAAAATGGGCCAGATAAAGGCGTGAAGTGGCTAGCTTACAAGATTTCATAGATACTGGAATATATTCATAGAATTATAGGATTAATATGTGGGTGTACCTTACCTGCAATTGTTAAGCATAGGATATTTTTGTTTCATCACTTACAGAATATTATGTTTAAAGGAGGGTGGCACGGAGTGAAATGTATGCATTTTCATATTATACTGTTAGATACTGATATGATTCTATTATTGTTTTGAAATTATATACGGCTAAAGAATTTTGTGAAAATGTCAAATGGACAAGGGGTGGTCTGTTGTAGTTATACAATCTGGTGTCAATTTGGGACTTGAGAGGATTAAGAGTGAAGGGGTAGACTCTAGTCTCTCTATTGGGTTATGGCCAATGAGGCCTCTTTGTGGGCCTGGCCTTCCCGTCAGGGTTCTGGGAAATCTGGTATTTCCTCCTTGGAGGCAGGAGACTATCTTTCTGCTCATTCCCTGAGAGATGTCCTACTAACAAGACACATGGCACCACACTGATAGAACCCATGCCCTGGGAACTGGAGGAGCCACATGGAGACCCTGCCAAAGCTGAGATGCTTCTACCACCACTGGATGCAGAAGACTTTGCAACTACTGACCTGTGATCTTCCTGCATTTGGGGTCATTGAAGGTGTTTCATGAGTCTGAAGAGAACATTATAGATTGATATCAGACATGGGCTAATATTGGACTTATGGACTTGATCTTGGTTGGGCTGGAATGCTTTCTCAATATACAACTGTTCTTGTATATAAAGGTCTTTCCTATACACATCTGAGTGTGGATTTGTTTCTCTAGTCTACCTGGACTAACACTCATGGATCCCTTTCAGGACTGTAAGTTCTGTTCCCCTGACTGCTGCAAAGTATGTGACAGAGAAGAAAAGGGAGAAGAGTGAACTGTACCCATTTATTGAGGTAAGAAAAGTGATGAAGGAGCATGGCCGGTTCCCCAAACTTCATGAGTGGAAAAATGGGCTCTTGGCACAAAATGACATTCAATCTTCACCAAAAGATTCAGGGCTAAATTGCTGCCCTATCTCTGACCTCAGCTTTTGTTTTATTTTAATTCTCATATAATTCACATATATCATTCAATACTTCAGTCATATTAAGATTTGTGTAATCCTCACCACAATCAGGTTTACATCATTTCCTTCTTTTATATTCATTTTTGTTAGCCCCCCCCCCTCACTCCCCCAAATCTTCCCTGCCTGTCCCTAGGTGATTGTTAATTCTGTTAGTGTCTCTCTGGATTTACCTCTCCTGGATTTCATATGTATTAAAAAAAAATACAAAACAAAATCAAGAAACAAGTAGAAAAGAAAAACTAACAATGATAAAAGAGAGAAAAACCTCAATCGAACAGAAAGTGAAAAATACTAAAAACTGGAACCAAATTAAAATTAGTCTGAAGAGATCAAATGATCAGGTGTTACATTTGAACTTAACTGTATCTGTTCATGTCCATGGACTGTGGTCAGAGGGAATTCACCCCACATGTGCATTTGAGTCCTTTTGCAAACTGGGTGTTCCGAACTTAAGCTCTGATTCTTGTTCATACCTGCAGATTGAGATTCTCTTATTTATCACCCTGGCATCACACTGGCTGTGCTGCTTGTTCTGGGCGGCCTTAGTTGATATCTCACTTAGATGGCTGCTTATTTTCAGGAAAAAAGGTTTAAGTACAAGGCCCTGTTCTTTGTGATGGATGTGCACCAACTGATTTCAGGGTTTTTTTACACCCTATGCTTTCCAGTCAAATATTCACTTGAGGTAATTCAAAACACTCACTTGGCTCGATGACGCCAGAATAGCTCCCCTCCATGCAGTTCCATGGAGCTCAGCATAGTTAGGGCACAGTGATGAAAAGACGATTGAACCATGTACTGAACGTTCAGGTTTTTCCCTGCTTTTGAAAATCTGTTTGCGCTTGTAGAGTAAATGTTTTGTACTTTTTAAGAGTGTAAAAGAAATAGATGGAGGGATTCAGAGAAAATGGCGACCAGATAGGACCCATCTATCTGGAGCTCCTGCTGCCAGACCAGAAAAATAGGAAATTAGGTGAAGGAAACGGGGAGGTGGAGTTCTGAAATTAGAACTAGGGTAACAGGGTTTCTCCTGAACCCCTTCTTTTGTGGGATTTCCACTCACAAAGCAAACCAAGAATGCTTTAAAGCACTATAATTTTGACGAAGTGGCAGGTGCCAGATATGCCCTTGCCTGGAGCAGGGATCCCTGCAGGTGGACGCCCTGAGAGGGGGCAGAATCTCAGACACGAGGGGAACCCCACACTGAGCTCTCCATGCGGTTGGATGCCTTGAGCTCACGGTCAGGGGTTGGTGGTGGGTAGCCATAATTTAGAGTAGAAGAAAAAATATATTATTACCTTAGGAAGATCATGGTGTGGGAGAAAAAGGCAGAAAGTCGGGAGTCCAGGGAGCAAATTTAGTTCCAATTGGCCGACTAGCAAACAACCCCCCTGATAAGCTGCATCTCCCCCTCTGGGGGTCAGCTTGACAGCCACCAAATCTGAGCACATCACAAGTAGAATTTTTTTTAAGGGTGAAACATAAATGATTGGTTTAAAACTCAAACCCAAGTCTGGTTGCTCAGCTCCAAGCACCACATAGGGGAGTCCCTTAACATAAATCAGCATAAGAAGCAACCTAGCTAAGGAATGCCAGAACTCAGCCACAGGGCCTGGCAGCTTTTACCATAACAAAGACCCGCTGTAGCAGTGTCAGCCTTAAACAGCACTGAGCTGTAGCCCAGAGACTGTGGGAGACAATTTCATTCTAGCTGGCCAGAGGGATAAAAAAGAAAATCCTCTGATCTAGGAAGCATCAGCAGTCTAGATAGGACAACAAGCTTCCCTCTCAGTGATTCTACACATAGCTGGGGAGGCCCTGCCGGTCTTGGAGCCCTAGACGGGGCTGAGGGAGCCCCCCAGTGCCCCCTCCCAGCCCCTGCTGCAGTGCTACATGCAGCACAAGGCAGGTACTCCAGCACCCAAGTGACCCCTGGCCACGGGCGCGATCTTGCTTTTGAAGTAATCTCACACAGCATCTGTGGAACCCTACATCAGGGATGGGAAAGTCCATTAACGCATGCCCAGGAGAGCCAGCATAGGAAAGCTGGATTTTCCTGCCCGTGGGCTCCGATGGATGTTGCACCTGGAGCAGCCCACCTGGGCCAGATGATTGCAGTTCAGCCAATGGGATTGACCTGGGGTCCTTCACCAGCCTCCCCGGGAACCCTTGAAAAGGCAGGAACCAGAAGGGAGAGGGGTGGTCTGGTCGTCTTCCTGGGAGGAGAGAGATCCTTGCATGACCTGAGGCAGTCTCTGCCAGGCCCCATGGTCAAAGGAATCCTATGGGTGCCTTGTAAAACCTGAAGCTTCTTTTAACTCTCATTAAATTCACTTGGATCACGAGCCTGGCTTCCGCATGAAATTTTTCTCGCGGGGAGCCAAGGACTGGGGTTGGAATTTAGGCCAGAGAGAGAGACCTTACAAGTCCATGACCCCGTGACCTTGAGGAAGAGTTGGAATTCCTCTGGCCTCAAGGACAGGTGATCAAGTATCATTACCTCCTTACCCACTGCTCTACTTATTCTCACTTTATTCACTAGCCCTTCTAACTTTTCCACCGCACTCAGTTTCAACGTGCTCAGGTTGGTGTTGGGCTTTTATTTACTCGCTTTCTTCTTTATCCCTCTTTTTTCCCCTTTTCCCCTCTTTTTCCTCTTCTCTCCCACTCTCTCCTCTCATATGCCACTAAAGGCTTCCAGGTCACTTCCCTCCGCTTAGGGCAAATCAACCCAAATAGCAGGAGGCACTCCAGCCTGCCCTGTGTGGGAGTGCTGTACACCACACAAGGCACCTGGGACAAACACCTACAGTGCGCTGCACCGTTGAAGAAACCTCCGTCATGCCTCTAAGGTGATCTCGTCAACTAGGGCAATTCTGCCCAGCACCACTGGGTCCCGGCATTAAAAGGGCACACTGACCTGCCATGTTGGAGCAGTGTCTAAACCCCTCTGGCCCCTCATCCAAGCAATCAGGGATCAGCTACTACTTTATACTTTATTTCCTCCTTCTCTCTCTCCTTGCTCTTTACCATCACAGCCAACCTTAGTGAACTCAGTTGGATTTATTTCCTTCTTTCTCTTTATTCTCTTTTTCTTTCTTTCCTCTTTCTGTCTTTGCTTTCTTCACCTCTCTCTTAGCTTGTACGATTCTCTCTGCTCCCTCTCATTGCTTGCACATACCACTGCTGGTTTCCAGAGCCCTACACTCTGCCTAGGGCAACCCTGTCCTCCTAGTGGGCAGCCTGACCCCTAAGACAGTACTGCACACAGGACGAGTCAGAGCTACACACAGCATAACACAGGGTCAGTTATTTCTTTAACCATTTAAAAAATACTCTCTCCTTCTCCTTCCTTTTCTCTCTTTTTCCTTTTATTGGACTCTTCTTACAGGTTTTCTGCTTTTCTCCGCTCCATCTAGCTCTTCTCTACTTCCTACCACAGCCTCCACAGATTTGGTTCTCCTTTTTAGTTGTTTTCTTTTCTTTTTTTTTTTTTACTGTTGTCACCTTTGTTTACTCTGTGCATTTTAGTTGTGTGTGGGTGAGTGGTTGTCAGTCTGGTTGGCATTATTGCCCCAGTCTGTGTCTTCCTCTTTCTCTCTTTTTCCTCTCCTTTCACTCTCTTTCCCATCACAAGACAATAGCTGTCTCCAGGCCACTCCCCTCTGCCTAGGGCAAACCTGAAGGCCCAACTGAGGGAGCTCCCACCCCCCACTTATTGGTGTGGCAAGCAGCTGGGGAATTCACGCTGGTCCTCTCCCACACACCAGGCCACAGGTTGTTCTCCCCTATAAAAAGTGGGGGCATCCCCAGCCTAAATCCTGAGGTCCTACAAGTGACTGGGGGAAACGCCTGACCACCACTTGTGAGGCTCCACGCTACTGTGGGAACATCCACCCAATCTCCAAGGCGATCTCTCTGTACATCCCCTTGTCTAGCCAGATTTGTAAAGTAGAATTTGGATCATGATAGTGGGGGGAGGAAGCATTTAGGAACTAGAGGAAACATGTTTCATTGTTGCTACCCTGCACCCTGACTGGCTTATCTCCTCCCCACATCCCTTCAGGAAGGGGGTGTCCAGTTACCTACCAATGGGCTTTGAGTCTCCACTCTGCACTCACCCTCATTTACAATGACATGATTTTTGTGTTCTTTGATGCTTGATATCTGATCCCTTCAACAGTTCATGGTCACACAGGCTGGTGTGCTTCCTCCATGTGGGCTTTGTTGCTTCTGAGCTAGATGGCCGCTTCTTTATTTTCAAGCCTGTAAGATCCCAGATGCTATAACTTTTGATAGCCAGGCACCATCAGCTTTCTTCACCACATTTGCTAGTGCACACATTTTTCTTCAACCAGCATGTTGGAAAGGTGTTCATCATGGAATGCCAATTTAATATAACGTCTTCTTGCATTGAGTAAGTATTTGGCAATGTCCATCTACTGCCTTAATACTAAGTCTATAAATATATGCACGTTGATCTATTTACGAACCCTCCTGTATAAATATATTTACATATGTACATGCCAGTATGTAGACCTCTAGAAATACCCTTTGTCACCTAGTTCTTTCCTCTATTTACTTTTACTTTCCTCTTGTCCGACTATCATGCTCAGCTTTCACTTGGGTTTGAGTAATTTCTCTTGGTTACATTGCCCTTGCTGAATACCTACCAGGCTTCTCACACCCTCCTTGCGACGGATTTTGGATTACTTGTTGCTCCCCTGTCGCTGGATTGGTCAGCATCACCTCCTTACCCCCTCCTCTCTCTCTCCCATGTCCCCGGGAACCATTGGTCCTGTTGTTTTCTCCTCCAGACTATTCTTCCAGCCTATCTTATCTAGATAGATCTGTTGAGATAATAATATGCACCAAAAATCAAACCATAGCAAGATAGGCGATGGGTGAGAACACTGTGATGACAAATAAAAACAACAACAGAAAACCAATGATCAATAAAAGAGTAAATTAATTAAAAGACAAAAAAATTTTTTAAGAAAGAAAAACCTGTAAATAGATCAAGGTCTGATTTTTTTTTCTATAGGTGTGTCCTTCAGTCAGGTCTGATGGCGTATCATGCTCTGGCCCCAGAGTCTGTCCTTTGTACTCCCTCAGGGGCTACCCGCTCTGCTCTCATGGTTGCTCTGCTGCATGCTTTTAGTGATTTGCCTCCGTGTTGGAGGGCCAGTCGGTTCAGTCCCAACACAGAGTCTCCGGTATTGTCCCCATAGGGCTCTGGGCCAGCAAGGGATGGCATGTCTCATAGTGGGATCAGCCATATGGTCCACTCTGTACATTGGCTGTTCAGAGTGCCAAAATCATCCTCCAAGCCTGGTGGACCAGTGTGTGCTCCACTCTCTTCCTCCCCCTTCATTTGCCCCTGTGTGCTCTGATCAGACATGTCCATCTCCCCTAGCTACAGGTTCAGTGCCGTCTTCTAAAGTAAATTCTTCTGGGGGGAGGGGCAGTTGTCCACGTAGCTGGTATGGAGGCTGGACCATCCACTTTTCATTTAGGATCAAAAGCATCTAGCTTTTAGCATTAGGTGCTATTGAGTCAGTTCCAACTCAAGGCAGAATGAACCACTGCGCAGTCCTACACCATCTTCAAAACTGTTGTTATACTTGAACCTAACATTTCAGCCTTTTCCAGGGACTGGCATCTCCTGATAACATATCCAAAGCATGTGAAGTCTCCCCGTGCTTGCTTCTAAGGACCTTTCAGACTGTTCTTCTGACACAAATCTGTTCATTCTTCCAGCACTCACTGGTATTTTTAATATTCTTGGCTAGTGTCATCTTGATGGGTTGAAACACTATCTCGCTCTAGTGTTGATGTACATTTTTCTGATGCCTAATTATACTGAGTATCTTTTAAGGTAATCATTTAATTTTTATGGCATTTTGAAAAGATGTCAATGAGGTCTATTTAATTTGTGTTCAGATGGAAACACATATCTCAAACTAAATATGTGACAGTAGAATAAGAATCCATTTTATCCTAAATACTTGAGATATTTATACAGCCTACTCAAGTTTTTATCAACATAGATAAGGTGGCGGTGGTGGTGGTGGTGGTGGTGGTGGTGGTTTTTAAGAGTTAATCTCTAAATAGGGGACTGTAGTACTGAGCACTGAATCTCCTTTGCTTGATTAATTTTTATGTTAGGGAAGTAATACAAGGATTCCATCAAATGACCCATCAGTTTGAGGAAAAAGCATATCAGAATTGATGGTCAAAGCCTATATGGCTTTATGGTTTAGTCTCTAGGGGTATGTAATGCTCTTGTGAAAATAGTATTCCTCATGATAATAACGAGGAACTGGTGGGCTTCCAGGGCTGGGAGCTGAACTGAGGGGCAGTTCTACCCTGTCTAATAGGGTCACTATGAGTTGGCAAAGACTCGATGGCTGTTAGTTTGGTTTGTTTGACTTGAGTACTGGCATTCAGTGTGTTTATCGAAATCAATAAATTACAAGCATTTAGATGTCTATTTTTTACATACAAAATTTAAATCCCCCAAGCCTCTGAAAACTGCGAAGATTTCACAGCACTAGGTTGGTACTCTCCCATCCAAGAATCAGTGAAACTGGCAGGGTGTGAGGCATTCAGGCTCCCTCAGTTCCTCCTACTGCCTTCCCTGACCCTGGTCACTTGCTTCTATTACCTCTCTTGGACCTTACATGCATTTGAATTAGAACACCATAGAGTACAGTGCTCTACATGTGCAGCAGCTCTAACCATGTCACTCTCTGTCTCTATGAAGCCTCTTCCAACAAAATTCAAATGCGATTGTATGTGCACACATAAACACACGCATGCACCAGAGCACCCTTCTTAACAGAGAGTCAGGAGGGTCTCTTATTTGCTGTCCTCACTTTGGACACAAGTCCCTTGATGATGAGTAGGAGAAAAGGAACATCAGGTAGTGGGGGAAACCCTAAGGAGGAACAGAGGAGAGCTTTAACTAAGAGTAATGCTACTAGGGGAATGATGGCATGTGAGGAAAATTAGATACTTCCAGACTGTCAGATTTTTCCATACAGCAAAATTAACTTTTCTAGTTTTGTCTAAAACTGGCCCCAGGAAATTTCAAATAGCACATCTCAGATTATCTAACCTACAAAGGAGTAGCCGGCCTTCCACCCACCCCCACCCCACCCCCGCCAAAAAACCAAGCGGTACAAAGCTCCACTGGGTACACATTTCAAAATATACATTCTCCTGTTTGGGCAGGCATCTGGCAACTTGCTCCGAGCTAGTGCACCCACACTTTTTTCCCAAGGTCATTGCTGGTGACAAGACCTTGTGCTCTTCTCACAAGCCAGAATGCAAACATAAATCAAGTCAGTGTAAGACGCCATCATCACCTCACTCAAATACACCTCGTCAAGTGAACTCAAACTTCAAGAAGATGCTCATTTGTTTGGTTTTGTTGATGTGAGGGTGATAGTGCATTTGGAGTTTAGTCATTGCACTAGGTCAGACTGTTAATCAAGCTTCCTATATAGAGGTTCTGAAGATATTGTGTAAGAAGGTCTGAGTTGTCTGGCTAGACCAGAGCTTGCACACTGCTATTGACTAGAAGTTCCGACACACAGAATCCAGGACAGATAAACCCCTCAGGACCAATACTGAGAGTAGCAACACCACGAGGGAAGGTAGGGGGGAGAAGCAGAAGAAAGGGGAAACCAATCTCAATGATGGACATACAGCCCCACTCCACCACCCAGGGGAACAAACAGCAGAAGTTTGGGTGAAGGGATACAGCAGAGGCGTAAAATATAAAACTAAAAAGTATGTATAAAGTATCAGTGGTTCACGTGGGTGGGAGGAGGGGAAAAAAGGAGCTCAAGGAGAAAGAACATGTTTGGAAATGATGATAGCAATGTATGTACAAATGTGCTTCATACAAATTGGTGTATGAATTGTTACAAGAGCTGTAAGATCCCCCAATAAAATGATTTATTTAAAATAAAAAGGACTGATTAGTGGTAGACAGGGGACTGGTTTTGCCACCATGACAGTGCACCTGCTCACACAAAAAAAACAGCATGCCTCTATCGCCCGATCTGATCCCAGCACACCGAGGCAAAATACTAAGGGTGTACAACAGAACAGGAAGGGGAACAGAGCAACGAAGTCCCCAGGGAATACCAAAAATAGACTTTGGGGCCAGGGCTAGCTGACCCATCATACTCTATGAGAAAACACTCCTAAAGGCCAACAAACAGTCCTTGAACTAACTAAAAGCTTTTCTTTCTTGTGTTTTGTTTTGCTTTTTGTCATTGGCTTGTTGGTGGTGGTGTTGTTCTTTTGTTTCATTTTGTTGCTTGGGATTGCTCTGTCTCATTTTGTGCATGCTATGATTTCCACAGGTCTGTCTAAATGAGATAGGCTGGATGAACAATCTGGAGGAGAAAACAATGGGACTGACAGCTGGGGGAGGGAGATGGAAAAGGGGGGTGTAGGGAAAAAGGAAGTGCTGTTAACAAACCCAGGGACAAGGGAACACCAAGTGATCCAAATAGATGGTGAGGAGGGTGTAGGAGGCTTGGTAGAGTGTAACCAAGAGTAATGTAACCTAGAGGAATTACTGAAACACAAATGAAGGCTGAACATGAGAGTGGGACAATCAGAAAGTAAAAGGAAATCAAGGAAAGAGGTAGGAAGCAAAGGGCATTTATAGAGGTCTAAATAAAGCATGTGCATATGTAAATATATTTATGTATAACGATGGGGAAATAGATCTATATGCATATATTTATAGGTTTAGTATTAAGGTAACAGATGTACATTGGGCCTCCATTCAAGTACTCCCTCAATGCAAAAATACTTTGTTGTATTAAAGTGGCATTGCGTGATGCTCACCTCCCCAACACAATTGCTGGAGGCAAATGGGTGCATAAGCAAATGTGGTGACTGAAGTTGATGGTGGTCGGCTATCAAAAGTTATACATTCTGGGGTCTTAAAAGCTTGAAGTTAAACAAGTGGTCATGTAGCTGAGAAGCAACAAAGCCCACATGAAAGAAGCACACCAGCATGTGTGATCACGAGGTGTCGGAAGAATCAGGTATCAGACATCATCGGAACAAAAAAATCATATCTTTGTGAATACGGGGGAGTGTGGAGTGAAAACCCAAAGCTCATTTGTAGATAATTGGACATCCCCTTACAGAAGGGTAGCAGGGAGGAGAGGAGCCAGTCAGGGTGCACTGTAGCAACAATGAAACATACAACTTTCCTCTAGCTCCTAAATGCTTCTTCCCCCACAACTAAAATGATCCCCATTCTACCTTACAAATCTAGCTAGACCTGAGGATGTACACTGGTACAGATAGGAACTGGAAACACAGGGAATCCAGGGCGGATGATCCCTTCAGGACCAGTGGTGAGAGTGGCGATACGAGGAGGGTAGAGGGAGGGAGGAATGGAAAGGGGAAACCGATTACAAGGATCTACATATAACCATCTCCCTGGGGGACAGACAACAGAAAAGTGGCTGAAGGGAGATATTGTATAGTGTAAGATAAGACAAAATAATAATTTAGAAATTATTCAGGGTTCATGAGGGATGGGGAATAATTATCAGCTGATGCCAGCGGATTAAGTGGAGAGCAAATGTTTTCAGAATGATGAGGGCAATGAATGTACAAATATGATGTATGTATCAATTGTGATAAGAGTTGTATGAGGCCCCAAAAATTGATTATAAAAAAAGAGAAAAGAAATAACAGTATGAAAACATCCCCCCAAAAAGCATGCCTCTCTTGTCCCTCATATCCTAATCACCTGAACTCACTCCATGTGACTTCTTTCTGTTTCCATGAATGAAGGACAGTGGTTTGACAACACAGAAGAGGGGGGGAAAAAACAAGGGTGTCACCCAAACTGCTGAGTTTGAAAAATGTTTCCAAGAATGTAATCACAGATTAGACAAATGTGTGAAGTGTAATGGAGAGTACTATGAAGGGGATAAAAAATTTAAATGCATAGTTTTGAAAAAATTGTAGTTTTTGTCGGGTTCCCCCTAGTAGCTTCCAATTTCATAGCAACTCAAGCCATCACCATACATCAAACTGACAGAGAAGGGGTGGGTTTTGTGTGTAGGTGGTGTTGGTTATTGCACAGGGGCAAGGGACTTCTGGTGGCATAGTACCTTATGCCTTGGGTGTCAACTGTAATGTCAGCAGTGGGGAACCACCAGTCAGTCCTCAGAAGAAAAGGATGAGGCGTTCTACTCCCATAGAGTTAGCCTTTGGGAAACCCACAGAGATAGTTCTGCTCTGATCTCATAGAGTCGCTATGGCTCAGCATCGACTCCATCGAAGTGAGCTGACAAACTAAAGGCAGGAGATCTGAAAGAGGATGCGGAGACGTTGTCTCAGGTACTTTGGACATATTACTATGGTGGAACCAGTCCTGCAAGAAGGGCATCATTTTTGGCAGAGGGTTAGCAAACAAGAGGAAGACCCTTACTTAGGTGGATTGACACCGTGGCTGCGAGAATCGGCTCAAATACAGTAACAAGTGCGAGGATGGCGCAGGACTGGGCTTTGTTTCTCTCTCTAGTGCACAGGCCCCTATGAATCCGAACTGACTCCAGGGCTCTACAATATCAACTACTACAACCCTGAAGTTCAAACCTACCCAGTGGCTTCCCAAAAGGGAGGTGTGGCCATGTGCCTCTGTAAAGATGACAGCTAGGGAGCCCCTGCGGGGCAGTTCTACTCTGTGGCACAGGGGCAGCCAGGAGTCGGAATGTGCTTCACAGCAAAGGGTGTGCTTTGTCTCAGTTTGTGCCTGCTGCTGTTTATGCTATGCACTGAGTTTAACATGTGACACTCAGGAGCGAATGAATGGAAACACACCCATGATGCTTCCATGATGCCAGATGCAAGCTGACACTGTTTCTGAGTTCTGGGCATATTATTTTTTCAGAGATAATTTCCTGTAGCGGTGACACACCGAGTCCTATTTCATGTAAAAGCATCAGCAGCAGAGGAAAGCACTGCACAGAGAGAAGACTATGACACGTAACAGGCTTTCCATAGAGGAACAAAAGGGTGGATGTCTTGGGCTGCACTCTTTTCTTGTATACAGACAGTAAACAAGCTGAACACATCTCACCTAAGCATAACATTACAACTACTTGAAGCCCAGCTCAGGCATCTGGACAAGAGGCAGCAAGGAAGGATGGGAGAGAGTTAATGGGCTGGGCGTCCCCAAAGGTGCAGAGTGGGAATCAAGGGAGGATCCAGGACGAGCCAAGGCTTCTGGCAGAAGTCTGAGAGGAGAGCAGCAGAAAGGAGCTGCTCTCTGGGTCCTCACAGATGTAGCCAGTGAGAGAGCAGCAGTGCTGCCCCCTGGCGGTGCGCCGAAGGCAGGGCCGCTTCCCCCAGGGCTGGAGAGCTCTGGGGAAAGACAAATCCTGTCACTTTGGATGCCAAGTAAGGGGGCACTGTGTGCCGGTGGTGTACCTATGTTGGCCAAAGCGCTGCCCACTGTGCATTTGCTTCTCACAAGCACAGTTATCCTTCCTCGTGCATCCAGGAAAGACAGTTCTAGAAAAACACAAGCAGTAAAATAAAACACTGCCAGGTCTCGAACCATCCTCACCATTGTTACTATGCCCACTGATGTAGCCACTGGTTCGAGCTGTTTTATTGCCCGTCCTCCACTTTTTGCCAAGCATCATGTCCTTCATGGACTTGATGTCCCTTCAGGGACTGGTCTCTCCTGACAGCACGTCCAAAGATATCAAATGAAGTCCAGCCATCCTTTGTCCCCATGTTCTCTTGGCAGTCCTTGTACTTTTATTGCTCAGTGTCTGATTATTTGGGACCAGGCCTTATTGCTGCCCCTTCCTCACCTTGGCCCCCAATCCCGACCCCAAGCCCTGCACATCCACTGTGTGAAACCTCCTGTTCCTGTAACCATCCCTGTGCTTTTGTGTGGGGGGGTCTAGCTGGGTTCCCCTGGCAATTCGCCAGCTGCCCTTGGGAAAGTTCATGGAGTCGGCTAATTAGTAGAAAAGCCAAACGTCCAGCTGAGATTGGTTTACTCCCTAGCACCCTTGGGCAGGAGCACAGCCCCACTCCCGGTCCCAGGTAGCCAACGACCACACCTAGGTTCTCCGGACTTGGCAGCTGTAACATGTGGCCTGGGCTTCCCCTTCATTTCCTGCTCCTTTCTGGCTTGCTGTCTGACTTTTCTTTGCGGAATTAAAGCTGCAAATTGACAGGATCCCATAAACACTCTAAAGCCACAAAAAAACACCAAATGCCCACCCAAACATGTGAAACTTCCAAAAATCATCCTTAGAAGATTCCCAAACCCTAAACATTCCTAAACCCCATATATGCCCTGAAAACACCATGAAAGCCCTAAGAAAACCTAAAATGCTGGGGGAAAAAAACACATATAATATGAAAAATACCCTAAAATCCCTAAGGAACTCTGTAACATCACTAAAAACACCATATTGTGCTGAAAAATACCTATACACTCTAAAAAACCACCCCTAAATCCCTTAAACACTCCCTAAAATCTTATAAAACACCCTAAAAACCCCAAACCACCCGAATGCCCCAAACACACCTTGAACGTCCACAAACAACCTAAAAGCCCTAAAAAATCACATGCCACCAAAAAGCCCTAAATGACCGCAAAATGCCAACTCATAGCCACCCTATAGAGGGCTTCTGGAGCTGTCAGTCTTTTATGGGAACAGCTTTATCGTTCTCCCAAGGAGAAGTTGCTAGGTTTGAAACCCGGACCTCATATTTAGCAGTCTAATAATTGCTGGACAGTGCCACCAAGGCTCTACTGGTGTAGTGGGTTACACATTGGGCTGCTAACCTCAAGGGAAACGGTTCAAAACCACCACCCACTCCTTGGGAGAAAGAAGAAGCTTTCTTTCTATTCCCCTAGATTTCTCATTGAAGGTGTAAAGTAACCTGTTAAATGCTCGCAGTGGCAGCAGCAATGTCTCATAACC
>NW_027458370.1:0-47381 GCF_050624435.1 Tenrec ecaudatus
ATTTATTGTAGCAGTCAACAAAGAACATTTCTGGCTTAGAGTTAACCCACCCACTTAATGTAATACTATTTATTTTCCCAGATCACTGGTTTCTGAGAATTTCAGAACCTTCCTTATCAATGTAAGAGTTTTGTTATGTTTCTAACTGACTCTTCGGGAGCGCCAAATGGCCATATTCCACTTGGAATCACGTTGTTACTGACTTACTGCAGGGCCATACAGGTATCTTTCTAACTGAGAAATCTTGACAGTTACTCATGCAGTAATTGAAATCACTGCCATGAGTAGAAATAGTTTTACTAACAGAGGTTGTTTTCAATCAGCAGAAGTAGAGTGTTTACTGGGCTAGACTGGCGCCACATCAAATGTAGCAGGAACATTTGCAGAAGTCTTTGTGCTACGAATTAAAAAAGGCTCAGCCATCCATGAGCAACTTCTAACCCAGAGTGACCCCAGGCTTGTGTGACATGGGGTTTTCGATGGCTTATTCGGTGAAAGTAGATTGCTAAGCTTTTCTTCAGAGATGCTTCTGGATGGACTTGAACCTCCAACCTTCTGGCTAGCCGCCAAGCTTGTTAACAGTTTCCCCCACCATAGACCGTATATACGCAAATATAAGCCAACCCAAATATCAGCTATGGCACCTAATTTTTAACCCCAAAACTGCATTAGAAATGTTCTGGGAAAATGGGTTTATACACGAGTACCGACGATATTCTAAATTCTAATGTAAGTTCACTCATTGACTCATTCAATCATTAACCAATATTTACTTGCTTAGCTTTTAGGGCCATCACGTTTACAGCCTGATGGCAGGAGAGAGATGCTGATGAAATCATCACCAACAAAATAATAAATGCAAAATTGCCACTCCACAGGATCCCAGCTGAAAACAGAATCCAACCTAGATCAAATGAAGGGCCTTGAAAGGCAGGATTACCAGAACGTTGCAGAGACAGTGGGGCAGGTCGCAGGGTAGCAGTGGCTCAGGACACCAAGGGGCAGGACTGAGGTTACTGGAGTCCATGGGGGCAGGAGCCTTGGAGAAAGAGCTCTGGCCTGGAGGGAAGCAGCTACATTTGGAAATGTAGACTGAGGAGTAGGTTTCACAAGACCTGAGCGCTCCAGTCTCCCAGCTGGGGCACCCAGAGACCAGTTTCCCAGGGAGTCCTGCTGGTGTAGTCTGCATGGGTCAGCCCCCCATGGAGACTTGATCTGGGAAGCAGGCAAGTGTAATAGCTAGCACAGTACCATAAAGAGAGGAACCTGGTACTGTATTAGCACTGGCTAGGATTAAGGGTGGGAGCAAGTCAAGACTGAGGAAAGAATCCTTCAACTGAGAGTTAAAGGAAAATGGCTTGGGAACAGAGGAGACAAGAGCAAGCATGGAGTATCCCTTAGTGGAAATTAATTGCCTGGAAGATCTTAGAACTTTGTATAATGTGCATGATCTGGACCAGTGCATCATCGTCCACTCAGTAACCCACCCATTGTGGACTGACTAGGAGTACTGTTTCACCATGCTGCTGGTGAAATGTTAATAGTCGGTAGTTTATATAGCTAGACAAAACGGCAGGAAGCTATATAAAATACCCTTACGTGTGTGTGCGTGTGTATATATATACTGTTTCTGATTTCAGGCATGATGATACCAGTACACATGGGCATCAATGCAATGAAGTCTTCTACGGTGGATGTGTCAGACTCTTTCAACCGAGACTTTACGTGTGCCCGGGAAGGGCACAAAGCAAAAATTCAGAGCACTGACTTATCACAAAGACAACACCTTGCACTGAACAAATTTTCTATGACCAATAGAATCGTACCAATGCCCCAGCAACACCCACTGGTGACTTCCCTTTCTGTTGTCTATATCTTGCCTATTTCATTAATCTTTGCTCTTTTTGTATTTTCTTTTGGCACAAATTGATTGTTTTTTTCCCAAATCTTGGAAACAGTACTTGGTTTATGGATATTTAGCCCATTTTTTAAAATGAATTTGAGGACTCCGCATTTCCCTCTCTGTGCATGACATGGGCTCATGTGTCAGCTGAGTGATGTTAATATGTGGGCTGTTGGTGGGGATTTGGTTCAGAATATTTTCTACTTTTCACTCTGATGTTTTTCTTTGACCTAGAGTTTCTGCCAAAACATTTGAGTTCATTTTACTGCAATCAGAAATGATATTTTGTAGGATTTTCATGTTTTAAAATTTATTGACTTGCTTTATGCTCTGTCAGTGGTCAATTTTTTTATAAATGCCACATATTGTGCTTGAAAAGAATATATGCATTACAGGTACTGAATACTGTTCATATTGTCCATTATCTATCTATCTATCTATCTATCTATCTATCTATCTATCTATCTATCTATCTATCTATCTGAAGGGTCTTCAAAATCTGTGGTAAAATGACCTTTTAATTTTATTCTCTGTGAACTTTGTAAAGCCCCTCCTGTAGATGGGTACCCCTAAGTATTTTGTCATCTCCTCTCAGTGCCGGTTACACTCAGTTCTTCCTCTGTTGTAGTGTTCACCATTTCTCCGTGTAGCTTCTAACTTTGGTTTATAGGTTTTGAGGCTACATCATTAGGTGCGTATACATATATAATTAATTATATAATACTGGTGAATTGAAGCTTTTGTCATCATTCAGTGGTTTTCTGAATCTCAGATGTGCTTTTTTGCTATAGAGTCTACTTTGCTTCATATTACTAGAATTACATCATAGTTATTTTGGCTAGCTTTTGTCTGGTGGGCCTTTTCTCCTACTTTCACTTCTATCCTTTCTGTATCCCTATATTTGAATTGGCCTTTATAAACTATAGGCTGTTGATCCTCCTACTTAGTTTAATCTGAAAAATCTTTGCCTCTTAATTATATTTTTTGTACCTGCCCTATGTTCTTTTTATTTCCCTTCCTTGCCTTTAGATGGGAGGTGGGGACTAATATACATATATTATTAATCATTATGTATATATGCATAATACATATATATATACCTATATATGATTAGATTCTTCACACCCTCCACTCAGAGTTTTAAATTCATTTTACTGTTCATTTTAATGTTTACCTTATAGAGTAAACATTCACTGTTGAATCATAAAAGTCTATTGTTAAGTATTATTTTTAATTTTCAACATTTTATTAGTACTTTGGATTCTTTTTTTGAGATAATACAAGCACCCTGGGAAACCTTCACTTTGTGTCCTTCCACCCTCAACTGACATACTACTGTTGTAACATATTTTAATTCCTATGTGTTTTCAACCCAAGAACATATAATTTACCACCTTCTTTGTAAAAGTCTATTCAAGGCATATTTACTGCTTTTGTCACCTTCCTTGTTTCTTCTCTGATTTTTCATCTGGAATAATTTTTCCTGATGCCTGAAAAACATCTTTTAGTCTGTATCCTTCAGCGAGAACATGATGGTGGCATAATTTTTCAGTTTTGTGTGCCCAAAAAATGTCTTTACCTTGTTTTCGGTCTTCCAGGTTATCTTGCTTTTGAGTGTTTGGCAGATAATTTCTTTAAGATGGTTCCATTGTCTTCTGATTTCTTTCTTTCGTGGAGATGCATTGTCTGAGATTGGATGCCAAATCCCCCACGTGGTGGGAGACCAAAATTCGACGACTGAATACTTCTGCCCATTCCATTGAAAGATTTGTTGTTTCCATTATCCCCATTTTATAGAAGAGGAAACTAATATTTTAGAGATATTTAATGACTTCTCACAGATCACATTTCTAATAAGTGGGGACCTAGTTGATTTTGTATTGATATATTACCCTTGACAAGATGGTTATAAAGGTGAGTAGTCTTATTGTTTGACAGGTGTTTGGGTTTAGGGCAAATACTTATATCTTGTTAATTGGTAGCATTAGCTAAATTGTTTCCAGTTGTCCTTGCCAGTTATTGTTTTTCTTTGTAGATTTATTTATATGTAAGAGCCATTCCAGTCTATTGTGCATCTACTGGAGTTTGGTGTCAACACTCATGACTTTTGGAATGTTGGGTTGGGCACATAGTCTATACCTGTATACAGGATTGACTTGTAACATTTACATATGAGCAAGCACTGCTTGAAGAAGAGCATGATTAGACAGAAGCAAGTTTTCCATGGCTTTCCGACTCTCCGCGCATGACTCTCAGACTCAGGGGAATGTTGTCCACAGAGTCATTTAGTCATCCACACCAATTTGTCTGGGAAAGTCGCCTTATTCTACAAAGAAGCAGGAAGAGAAGATGCATACAGTTTGCGTTGCCTCTGAGAACTCCGGTCTTCTTTGAGCGTGTTTGTAAACTGGACACAGACACTAGGCTGGAGAAAAAGAATTCCCATTTCCTTTCAGAAATCTCAGGGGTTGAGGTGGCCTTCTTGTCCTTTTTGTTGTTTCAGTTCAGTTTCTTTTTTTCAACAGTTTTATTGGACCCAATCCACATACCATACAATCGAACAGTTCACTTGTTCAATCGAGGCAGACGTCTTGTTCTCGGGGTCACGGCATTTATCCCTGATGCGGTCAGCTTGTACAGAAGGGCCTCAGTTTATGAGGGGGTCAAGATGTCAATTGGGTGTGCTTCCCAGGCCAGTACATACAACGTCTGTTTTGTAGTCACTGTGTACGCATCAGGAATTTGGAACTCCTCAGTCCTTATCAAGCCTGCCTGATTCGTACATGCTCTATCCATGTCCAGTGGGGGGAACACTGGTTGCTGGCTATTCCCATAATCCGTTATGGATTCCGCCGGGGTAACGCATAGGGTTTTCAGTGGCTGATTTTCAGAAGTCGATTTCCAAGCCTTTCTTTTCTAGCCCATCTTAGTCTAGAAGCTCCTCTGAAACCCAAGGCTCCCCTGACAGGGTGGTAGTGAGGCGTGAGCTGCTGCACTGGCCGGGAATTGCCCAGCATGAAAGATAAGAATCCTGCCACTGCACCACTGAGGTGTACCCTGTTGGGAACCGTTGATATTGTCAGGTCCCATGGAGACCCTGTCCCCCCAGAACAAAGCACACCCGCTCCTGTGCCGTCCTCACCATCGTTCCGATGTCTGAGCCACTGTTGCAGCCATGTGTCAATCTCTCTCATTGAGAGCCTTCCTCTTTTTGGCTGCTTCACCTCGTTACCAAGCTTGATGCCCTTCTCCAGGGACTGGTCTCCTAATTCCATGTCCAAAGTATGGAAAAAGAAGCCTTACTCTCCTCCTTTAAGGAGCACGTTGGCCATACTCTTCCAAGACAGATACTGTTGTCCCGCAGCACAGTTCAAATGCTCTGATTCTTCTGTACTCTTCTTTATCAACGTCCAACTGTCACGTGCATGCGAGATGATGGAAAATGCCATGGCTTGGCTCAGGTGCACCGTGGTAAACACAGTAACATCCCTGCTTTTCAGTTCTCCAAAGAGGTCTCATGCAGCTACTTTGTCTAATGCAATGAATCTTTTCACGTCTTGGCGGCTGCCTCCATGAGCACTGATTATGGAGCTAAGCAAGACCAAATCTTTGATAACTTCAGTCTTTCCGCCATTTATCTATCGGTCCATTGATGAGGATTTGGGTCTTCTTGACATTGAGTTGTAATCCACACTGAAGGCTGCAAGTCTTGGCCTTCATTAACAATTTTTTTTTTCCTCAGGATAGTCGTGTTCTGAATTTTGGAGGATGAAATCTCAAAGAGTACCAAGTTATTCCATGGGTGAAACGGGAAAACCGTGATGGTGGCTTTTTCTGGGATTTCTGTGATGTTGGTTTGGAGTGCATGACCTCCCTCACGGGGCTTTACTATTCCCAGGTCATTTCATAGTAGATAGACACCTGAATTCAACCCCCCACCCCACTTATGATTGGAGAAACTCCTCATCTTTCCAGAGCTTCATTTCCTGATGAAAAAATGTCTTATTAACCTTTTCACGCCCTTGTAAGGATTTTATGAGCTGCTGTGTAAAATGCAGAAATCATAAAGGACCATTTATGGATCATGCCATCTTATGAGACTCTCCTTGCGCAGGACCAAATGCAAGCGTTAGGAGACAACTGTGTCTAACTTATTGATGACAAGGCATGAGTCACGGGAGAGCCGCATGGTTCACAAGGACACGACAGGGTTTAAAGGATGCTGGTAAAGCAAAGGGGGGTCTGATGTCAGGCATTTAGGCAATTTAACAAATTTAAGTCAAATATTCAGGCTTTTGTGAGAAGGTCATTTTTGGTCAGTGTAAAAAGGGCATGTCAGAATTGCCCTTCATCTAACGTCACAAGAGGTGGGAGAGAGAATTGAGATCAACATTAGCCCAAGGTTAATTCCTATGAGGTAGAGGTCACACAAGCCTCCTCTTCCAATTTTTTTAAACCACTTCCGAATCCAGCTGTCCTTCCTCTACTTTTTACCAGTTCCACCCAAAACCGTCTGCACTTGGCGCCTCTGCTGGGTTGAATGATTTTTGTTTTTCAATAGCTGCACAGAACTCACCATCTGTGCTTGCGTTTCTAGGGTTTATTCTGAACACAGCAGGTTACAATCCAGGGCGAGGAACCAGCCAGGATACAGTTCTTCAGTCAGGATAGCTTCTCTCTGGACTCTTCACCCATTTGGCCCTCAGCCTGTACTCTTCTCAAACAAGTGTTACAAAGCTCTTTAGTTTCACCAATAAGGGTATGCAGACACCCCACTCTGCCTCCTGCCTGAAGGCATTGGGCTTTCTCACTGCATGAGCCAGCAGACTAACTAGAGACAGCTAATACCTTGGGTCAGGAAGCCCACCACCCTGCCTCCTGCTACTCTAGTCAGGCACAGGTGTTCCTCTGTCACAGCTTTTTGCTGTCTCCAATGTTACTACTGCCCTTCTCCCTCGTGTGGGTCTAGGAGGTTCTCAGCATGGGCCCAAAGGATGTACTCGGCTTCAGCTTGTTGTGAGATCGCCTCCACTCTGCTCCCGGTAAGTCTGACTAGAAAACCAGACCTAGCCCTTCTTTGAAGTTCCACACACTGGGCTTGCATGCTCCCACTCTTGCAGGGGTTCCATGTGATCTTTCTGCATCGCCAGCAAGCTGCCCAACCCTTTCAGTGGGACACAAACACCTTGTTTACATAGTCCTCTTCCGTCATTGTTGAGTCACAAGAACCACAGCGAAAATGGCCACATTAGAGTAATTCATCACACCTCACTCAGCATCCTTCAACTCATCTCCCTTTCCTTCCTGACGGACACATTCGGAAAGCTCTGTCAGTAGTCTCTCTCTCTCTCTCTCTCTCCCTCTCCCTCTCCCTCTCCCTCTCTCTTTCTCTTTCTCCATGAATAATAGCTGTCTTTGGCAGCTGCAGGATCCCCAGGTAGTTAAGTGCTCCTTTGGACCTACCAACTGCTCTGGGACAAACAGGGGACACTCAGCACCCATAAAGATTTTCAGCCTTGGAAAGTCTGGGGTCATTTTACTCTGTCCCATGGGGTCACTAGGAGTCAGAATCATGGCGTGAAAACTGGCAGTGACAAAGTGAGTCCACCAAGGGGAGAAGCTTGAAGCAGAAAACAAAACAAGGGAAAGCCCTCCTTTTAGCTTCCTGCGTGTGATGGTTAGGAAGTCGGTTCTGACTCATGGTGACTCCATGTATAACCGAAGGAAGCGCTGCCGGATCCTTGTCAACCCAGCCTGTGCAAAGCCTTCCTCTTGTTTTTGCTTTGCCCATGTGCTTTACCAAGCATGATGTCCAAGGACTGCTCTCTCCTGACAACATCTCCAGAGTAAGTGGGACCAGGACTCCCCATCCTGGCCTCTAAGGAGCATTCCGGCTGTACTTCTTCCAAGGTGGATTTGTTTGTTTGTTCGGCAGTCCTGGGTATTTTCGACATTCTTCATTCAACATTGCCATAATTCAAGTATGTCTGTCTGTCTTCAGTCTTCCTCGTTCAATGTCCAACACCCACATGCATATGAGATGATTGAAGATACCCTGGCTCGGGTCCGGCGCACCTTAATCGTCAAAGTCACTCCCTTGCTTGTCAACATTTTCAAGCAGTCTTGTGCAGCAGACTTACCCAATGCAATGTCTTTGTTTGATCTCTTGACTGCTGCTTCCAGGAGCATTGATTGTGGATGCAAGTGAGCTGAAATACTAACTTTACGACTGTTATTGGTCAGTTAGAAGTTTGTGGCTTGGAAACACTCTGGAGTAGTTGAACCAGAGACCTTTGAAGAAGCCTTCAGCCCACATGCCATTTGTTGTTGTTGCTCCTATCAGGCACATGCTCCAGTGCTTACAGAGCTCAAAAGATAGACCTCCTGCCGGGTCATGCTTAGTGGTTGCCACTGGATTCTAGTTTATTTCAAATGGCGGCTTTGCCATCTATCCATCTTCTAAAAGAGTGTTGGATTGCGGGGTTTCCTAAACTGTGCGATTCCCTGAAGAAATCCATTCAGATCCTTTTTCTAACTCTCCACTGGAAATCTAGATTTGAAGCTGTCATTAGACGAACCAACACTTCTATGTTCCGTTTGACTCCCGCAGCACCAAGGCAGGTGGACAGCGAGCTGTCTGGTCCAGGAGGTGAGGCCTGTGAAGCGCAGCCGTCACTGCCCTCTCACCCCTACCTGCCTAGCTTTCCCGGTGCTATTATTCAAAGGCTTGCTGTAGTGGAGGTCAAACAGAACACGAAAGATTTGATCGCTGTTTACACTGTGCACAAAAAGGTCCACACCTTGCTATAGACTGCAGTTTTTATGTCTCGATTACATGCTTGGAGTTCAGTAGAAAAGAGTTTCATCTAATGAGCATTTTAGATCCAGATCTCGAGGGAAAAGTTAGAAAAGTCTTAATGGATCTCTTAAATGAATCACACAGTTTAGCCAGACTAGACTCTGGTGGTGTGGCGGTGGTGCTGTTAGGCGAGGCCTCTGCTGTGCGGGAGAAACGCGGGCCTCTCCACGCCTGTAAGGCGAGACCGTCTCAGCACGTCGCAGGGGCAGCACCCCCTGGCACCCCCTGGAGGCCGTGAGCTTGGCTGTAGTTCTGGTTTGGGTCTGCTCTTTAAGGAGGAAAACGCTTTGCATCTCACTTGTCCAACTGAACGTGTTAAATCTTTGTGTTAACCCAGGAACCAAAGTCAGTCTAATAAAAACAGAAGCAGAGTCAACTCTCTAATTAAAGCAGAAAAAGAAGAAATCATGAATTAATTTACCATATCCTTCCCTTGGCATTTTGTTAGATTTACATGTCCATTACGATAATGAATAATGTAAAATACATTCTTTCTGAAAGATACTTTTGTGGTGGGTCTTTTAATCTTCGTAGGGAAAGCTTCAAAATGCCGCTATATAATCCTTTATTACACATTTCCATTAATTTCACAACGTACACACATATGGGCACAACTGTATTTCATACAGTTTCAATGGCTGATTCCAACTGCAGTCAATGGCTGATTTTTATAAAGTAGATCACCAGCCCTTTCTTCTGAGGTCCCTGTGGGAAGACTCAAACTTCCCTCCCGCCTTTTAATTAGCAGCCACATTTGTTAACTGGTCCCATGACTCAGGACCTTACACAGGGCTTTCATGGGTTGACGTCCAACTGGTAGCAAATGGATAAAAGCCGAGGAGCTACCATTTGCTGAAATCTTTTTGCACCAAACTCTCCACCTCAGTCTTAGAGATTAGATCCTCTGCCACTGATAAGCTGTAAGAAATTAAGCGCTTACAAAGTCAGGCTAACAACACGCAGAGTTGGAATTTGTACTTGGGTGAACTTCAAAAGGGAAGAGCGATAGAGAGAAAGGAAAAGGAAAGAAAAAGATGATCTTACGATGACACCAAGGCCAAGGGAGCCCTGTCTTAAAACAGCAATCGTGCGTCCGGAGCTGCGGGCACCAGAGTGAGGCTGTGTCTTCTCCCGCAGCTGGAAGGCAGGAGCAAGCAAGATGCACAGTCTCACATTGGGCCTGCTTCAGCCGGACACTCATAGACTGGAATGAAGGCATGGCTCTTCAGGAATGTGTGGCCGTGCCTGCATCAGGAGGGCTGTGCTGTTGTTAGGTGCTGTCAGGTCAGCTCCTCCCAGAGAACCAGGCGTCACCGAACACAGTTTGGCCATCCTCCTCACGGCCCGCGCTCTATCACCAGCAGCCTGTGGTTAGGAGCCACCCACTCTACTACCATGACTCCTCTTTTCCGAATCCAGGTGTGACAAGTGACTGTCCCTCCGTGCTTTGAAATCGCACTCGCGTGCCAGGTGTCTGCATCACGTACCAGGTTAAAGACGCTTCGTGCAGTTCCGTGTGCTGTTAAGCTCGCATTCCAGGAGAAGCGAAGGAGAAAACAGAAGGCGCACGCTGACGAAAATGAGCATGTAGAGACACGTAACCAGAACTCGACACTGTTTTATGGAATGTGGAACTGTTTGCTGAACTTACAGAGAAGCGTTGGCATCAAGCCAGCCCCACCTTCCAGTCCCCACTCCCCCACCCCACCCTGCCCCCAAACCCATGGGGGAGGTAGAGAACAAGGAGCAATCTCTTTGGAAAAAGTTATTATTTCTGAAAAAAAATTCTTTGTTTTCTGGGCAAGTCTGGTCCTGACTCCAGCTAAATAAAAAAGGGATTAGTACCTACGTGTTTAATAATTCCTGGCATTTGAAAATCAACTAACTTATTTTCGAAGGTGAGTGGGAGGGAGGTAATGAGGGGAAGAGTTTATATTGCAAAGGTCAGGTTTTAAAGACATTGAACATTTTAAGAACATTTTAAACAAAGAAATGTCCTTTGCCCAAATTTGGAAATGCGTGCTCTCCTCATTCTGTCTTTTTGTTTTTCCGCTGTTAATAGTGGCATTGCTTGTTCTCGCATCGAGTATAGATCATGGCGGCCTTACAGATCCCAGAGGGAACCCTTGCCATGCCCCGCGCCATCTTTGAGATCGTTTGTTTCTTTGACCCTATTGGTGTGGCTATCGTGTTAGTCCATCTCACTGAGGGTTTTCTTTGATTCTCCTGTGTAGCAAGCATGGTTCCCTTTTCTGTTGATAGCATGTACAGCTGTCGAAGCAAAAAAGTATTGCTAATAGAGATCCAATTTATAAATACCCAAACTCAACACCGTTGAGTTGATGGCGGCTCACACGACTCCATAGGACAGCGTAGAACTGCCCCTGTAGGTTTCCGAGACTATTAACGTTCCATGAGAATACAAAGTCACACCTTTGCCCTGCAGAGCGGCTGGTGGTTTTGAACTGCTGACCTTGGAGGTTCACAATCCAAAGTGTACCTCACTTCGTTACCAAAAGCGACTTTGTTCATACATGCATAACCTTCTTCCAAACAAAATGTGCACCTATGTGTCTCTGCAATATAATGAATGACTGCAGATAAGTTCTCTCAGTCGGACACTTGTCTTAGTCTTGTGAAAGTGCCTTACCCCCGACTCCCCCGCCCCCCCCCCAAAGTCCATTCTAAATAGTGGCTTCAGACAGGATCTGCTCAGAAGATTGTCGCAATTTTTTTACTATTTTGGGGGGCCCCAAAGGGTTGACAGTTTCTTGAAGGACATATGGCAATCAAATGATAAAGAATTTTTATGAAATTTGAAATACGAATTGGTGTGAGAGAAAGGCCAGGAAAATTGTGTTGAGAATACTTTTGCCCCCCACGCACCCCTCCATCATGATAACGCACCTGCTCATTCTTTGAGAATCATAAAGACTGTGAGACTTCTGGTGGGAAACCTCACTCTGTATACCCCACAGGCCTCATCTCCCGTGAGACATCTCATTGCTCCCCAAACCCAAGGAACATTTCAGAGGAACACTGGTTGAATCCCTTGTGGGTGGCAAATCTGTCATGTTGGTGAAGTACAAATTGAACTGCTCAGAATCCTTCTGGGGAGGGTTAGAAAGGTGGAAGGACATATATCGACCTATATGGAGGATCTGTTGAGAAACAAAAGCTTCATGCTGTGGAATGTTGGTTTAACGGGAGTTTCTATGATTTCATAGCAGTTCTTTGACTCCCCCTCATGTGCCGCTACTGTGATTAAACTTGCAGGTACTTTGTGACAGAAAGGCATTTATTCACCACTTACAACCATCAAGTTAGAAAATGATTCACATGTTTTCATGATGGAAAACCAGCCACTAGAGGCAATCACTGACAGCTGTGTAGCCCTTCTTCTGATCCTCTGTTTATCCCTGTATGTAGCACTCTCTTAAAACTGAAGATGGAGTAAGACGTTGTACAGGATTTTGTAAACCGTGTTTTAATTGCTATATAGTGTTTCATTGAATGAATGTACCCATATTATTTTAATTGCTGACTGCTCAGCTGGTTTCCAATTCTGTATTAATATTAACATGGGATTTAGTACCTCTTTCCCGACGATGAGGCCTTGAGAAGCGGCAGTGTTTTGAGAGTGCAGGTGGTAAATAGAGAGGAATACTCAAGTCCACTGTCTCAGAGATGCTGGAAGCGATGAGGGCTGGGAAAGTGAGGGTGCTAAAGGGAGAGGCCACCGCTCAGGTGTGGGTAGCTAGCTAGAGGTGGTGGTTGTGCTGACTGGTTTTATGTGGTGTCACGGGGATGCCTGTAACTATAAATAGAAATGTAGATTGTTGGCTGTATGTCCAAGTGTTCATTGGCTGCTGCTCACCGGCATCTTTGAAATGGGCCCCAGCGTCTTCCTGATTCAAACGCTCCCATTTTCCACAGACGCTCTGGTCTCCTGGTAGCTGTGAGGGGATTCTGGGGCTTGGTAGCACACATCAGCTTCCGAAGATATGATTCCTGCTGAAACGGTGTTCACTGGTCGTGGTGAAACTGGTGTTCACTGGTGTGGCTGACATTACATGGCCAAGGGCAGATTTCATATCAGTTAATTAAGTAACTCCTTAATGAGATGAAAGCAGAGCACTGTTTTATTTAGGACTTCGAGAGCATGGGTGAATAAACAGTAACCATGTCCTAATTAGGAAAGGTATTCTGATTTCCCCAAAGTGTTCTTGCCGTTCTTTTGAAGGCCTCGTCATTGGTGTCTGGCTAGCGATTAAGGCAGAATGTGCTCGTGGATTTCACCAGGGTGGCATTTACACAAAGATCACTGGAAGTGTTTGGTTTTCTTTCTCAATAATCCCGGGGCACGTTTCTGCTGAGGCCATGAAGACTGGCTGTCCTGGAAGTCAGCGAAAGAGGCTGAAGGGCTATGCTGAAGAGTCCTAAAACTCACTTCCCTTTAATGACTTAGAACTTGGTATGTATTATACATGATGCATAAGTTTACTCATATTTTAAGTTAGGGACAGCTATCTAGTGCTTAAGGTCAGAGAATTGTGGGTAAGAGCATGGCTTTATGAGCCAGCTATGTCCACAGACAGAACACTGAATTCTGTGCGGTGAGAAAAGGGCATCCTTCCCAGCCCTGCTCCTGGGAAGAAGGTACAAGTTCCTAGGCAGAGCCAGGGCCGAATTTTAACACCGCCGGCCCCTCCTCCACGAGAAACCCTGATGGTATAGTGGGTAGGAGTTGGGCTGCTAACCACAAGGTCAGCAGTTCAAAACCACCAGCCACACCTTGGAAGACAGATGGGGCTTTCTACTCTCCTTAGACTCTCAGAAACCCACAGGGGGCAGTTCTCTCTGTGGGTCGGTGTCGCTGTGAGTCGGCATCCACTCGATGGCAGTGAGTTTTGTTTGTCCCTCTCATCCAGGTGCCTTCGTGCAATGCACAAACTGCTCAAAAATACAGACTAGCTTTGGACTGACTTCAAACCCCACCAACCATATGTTTCCAGCTGATGTGATCTGGACAAATTGAAGCTCTCTGCCATATCTCTATCTACAGTGGAGATAAAAGTACCCAAAGTTATAACTGCCAGGATGTCAGCTCCAACTTGTAGTAACGTGATGTGACCGAGAACTGCTCCCCAAGGGTTCCTGGACTAGGGCGCATCATGTGAGTGCAAGGCCTCATCGTTTTCCTTGGGATCAGCCAGTCGTTCTGAATTCCGGCTGCAGCATCGGGAGTCCTCAGGAGTAAAGGTAGTAGCTGTGTGTCAGGACTGTGCACATGTATGCATGGCATGTGTTTAGACCAGCACGGGGAACCCACCAGAGTTTAGTAAGTCGGGGCTTTTATTATGAAGAGTTGTAGAATAAGGAGTGAGAATGAGAAAGCCCATCATTCCACCACGGCACTCACCTCTATTCCTGCTGGATGGTAGTTTCGCTTACCTATCTGAAGTAAAAGATGGAACATTGAAGTGGCAGTGTTTTTTACTGAAATCAGTCTGGAGATCCAATGGAGTGGTTAAAAAACATTTCAACTTTATGATGTAATATAAAGAGGAAAGGATTTATACACATACATAAATATATAAGCTTCAGCTTTTCATATAAATATAAGGTGAGAAAAAGATACACGTTTTTCAAGATATTGGGGAAGAGCAAATGAAAATATATCAGAATGCACTGAATCAACCCAAACTCACTGTTACCAAGTTGACTCTGGCACAGAGCAGCCCTAGATAGGGTTCCCAAGACTCTAAATATGTACGGGAACCTTGTCTTCATCCTGTGAATGACTAGTGGGCTTGAACTGCCAGCCCATGACTCACGACCCAACACACAGTAACAGCTGGGCTCCTTGAATACACTGAAACCCTCAAAGCCAAACCGTCATGAGGTCAAGTCCAACTCACAGTGACCCTAGACTGAACTCAGAGTCTCCAAGACTGCAGATCAGTATGGGAGCAGCCAGCTTCCTGTTTCCTTCCGCAGAGCAGCTGATGGATTAGAGTCGCTGACCCTGCGGTTAGCTGCCCAGTCCAGAACCACAGTGTTAGCGAGCTCATTCCGTGGCGCTGAGGCCCGCTGTGAATGGTTTCCTGATTTTAGCACGACAGTGCATCGATTGAAGAGCAGGGATTCAATCCAGAAGGCGAACACCAGCTTGCAAAACGTTTCACCCTTTGGCCTCTCAGGTGGTTTTAGAAATCATCTCTATAATGTGGGTGGTCAGGAACAGTTTCTGGATTTGGGCAGATTTCCTAATAATAATGAACGATAATATATAACACAAGTAGAGCACTTACAGAGAGCCCCTAACTGTGTTGTGTGCGTGCCATCTGCTGTCACAGCACCTCCCTTATCGCAGTTTTCGTTCTGCAGAGAAGGCGACCGAGCCTGAAGTCGCGCAGCTAGTAAGTACGCAAGCTTGTGGGATGTAAACCCAGCGCTCCGCTTTCAGTCCACCAGCTCACCCACTCCATAGCCCTATCCCTTCACCCCTAGACATTTCTGGAACTTCAGTCACAAATTTAAATGAGCCCCTGGCCCCCATGGTCTCAGGAAAAGTGTGGGGAGAGAGTGAAAGTCAGACTCATTTCCCTTTAGTTGACAGGGACTCACGGGGCTGGGTGACACGGCTCCCAAGGGTTTCTGAGAGTGTAACTCGTCACAGTAGCCTAACGCCTCCTCTTTCTCCCATGGAGCGGTTGGTGGTTTCCATTATAGTTCACTCCTCCTTACCACCATGTCGTCGGGCACTCTTTGACCTGCATCCCCTGAAGACAGGCCGTTCCTTTTGACCACTTGTTTAGAAGAATGTCAGAACTGAGCCCATTCCAGATGGACAATGGTTGTCTGGAAGTTCTATCTACAGCCTTCTTCATCTTGGGGGAGAGTACCCGTCATTCATATGTGCTACACGTGGCATCTGGCTCTTTAGCAGAGCTCTCTATCTGTATCGGCGGATACACATCTGCTTCTTATAGATGTCTCAGGTAGACAGTGGCATCACATGCCTCTTGCGTTGATGTAACATCTTTGAAAGCCTGTAGACCAGCGGTTCTCAATCTTCCTAATGCCGTGACCCTTCAATTCAGTTCCTTGTGTTGCGGTGACCCCAACCATAAAATGCAGTTCCTTGTGTTGCGGTGACCCCAACTTCATAATTCTAATTTTGCTACTGTTTTTCATCATAATATATATATTTGATATGCAGGATGTATTTTCATTGTTACAAGTTGAACCCCATGAAAGCATAGTGATTAATCACAAAAAAACAATATGTAATTATATATTGTGAAATACTTATTTCTAATTACACATTAATGAAATTTTGTCCTGGAGCATGGTGTAGCATGGGTAACAGTGTTAATATAACAACAGGAAACTACGTTGCTACATTTTGTGACAGTACGCGTAAATGGTGAAAAGCCAACATCAGTGTGTGAAGGTTGAGATAGCTTCTTTCTTACCAGATCAGTATATCTGCATGTGGGCGGACCTGTCTGGAGACTGACAGAGGAGCGGGTCTGGGTTCCTAAGACCATCGGAAAGATGCGTTTTCCTGGGGGTTAGGCGACCCACAGGTTGAGAACCACTGTTTTAGAGTAAGAGCTTTACTGCCGTGGTCACAACAGTTTAATGTGGGACTTTTGCACAACCAGGTGCCCTTGGGCTGTGTTACCAATTTGGGAGACATCAGCCTTAAGACCAGCGTTAATTGTAGTAGTCTCACAGGGAAGAGATACTCTTGGTGAACCCATCCCCGGTTATAGGTCTTACCAAGGACCGACTTTCAGAAAAATCCTGTCAGTGCTTTGAGTCAAAGCGGGACTTAATAAGATTTGAAGCTTCTGGAGGTTTCAGGAAGAGATGAAGTGAGTACCAGTTTTTACTTCTTACTGTGGGTGAAGGCAATAAGCCCTGGCAAACACTGCCAGAGTGTGTTTGGCTACATTACAGGTCACAGTAACTGCAATAGCGTTCTCCTTCTATGTGAAGTGCTTGCTCAATGGGGATATTCGTAGTCAGACTTGAGTTCGTGGCAGTGAGTTTTGGAGTTTTGGAGTGGATGTTTTAACAAAGGGAGAAAACTCTGTGGTATCACCTTTTTAAAATTCTATTTTAGAAATCAAGAGGAAGAAGGGGAATGTAGAGCAAGGTATCTGGAAGCGAAATCACCCTCTCCCTCGTGTGTTCAGAAAGGAGTTCAGAGGCAGTTATACAAAGGGTCATTGAGTCGGAGTTGACTCAGTGAGTCAACACGCATCTTCATAAAGGAGCCCCAGGTTGCTGACCACAAGGTCAGCTGTTTGATCCCACCAGCCAGTTCAAGGGAGAAGGATGAGGTTTTCTCCTCCCGTGAAAAGTTCCCATCTTTGCAGTCCACCAGGGCAGCTCTGCCTGGTCCTACAGCATCACTGCACATCATGATTGGCTCAGTGGCAGTGGGCTTGGAGAGGTGTTGAGCACGTGCATTAGGTTCTTTGCTGTTGGGATCGACAAGTTGGACTTGGAATGTGTAATTGAATATGATATCCTTTTAAGGATATCAGAGAATTTTAGCATTAGTTTACTCACCGAAACAACGGTGATCTGCTCAAACGTGTGTCTGTCTATAACAGGCATCCTCAAACTACAGCCTGCGGACCACATGTGGTCCACCGAGGACATTTATCCAGCCCACCGGGTGTTTTTGCAAATTTAAAAAAATCATTTTATTGGGGGCTCATACAATTCTTATCACAATCCATATATACATCCTTTGTGTCAAGAACATATGTACATTTGTTGCCATCATCATTCTCAAAACATTTGCCTTCTACTTGAGCCCTTAATATCTGCTGCTCATTTTCCCCCTCCCTCCCCACTCCGCCCTCCCTCGTGAACCCTACATAATTCATAAATTATTATTATTTTGTCATATATTACACTGTCTGACGTCTTCCCCTGCCCTCTTCTCTTCTGTCCCTCCCCCAGGGAGGAGGCTATACGTAGATTCTTGTAATCAGTTCCCCCTTTCTACCCCACATTCTTCCCACCCTCCAGGCATCGCCACTCTCATCACTGGTTCTGGAGGAGTCATCTGTCCTGGATTCCCTGTGTTTCCAGTTGCTATCTGTACCAATGTACCTCCTCTGGTCTAGCCAGATTTTCAAGGTAGAATTGGGATCATGAGGGTTGGGGGGGGGGGTTATTTAAGAACTAGAGGAAAGTTATATGTTTCATCATTGCTACCCTGCACCCTGCTTGGTTCATCTCCTCCCCACAACCCCTCAGCAAGGGGTGTCCGGTTGGCTACCATTGGGCTTTGAGTCTCTACTCTGCTCTCACCCACATTTTCGATGATATGATTTTTTTGTTCCTTGATGCTTGATACCTGATCCCTTCGACAGCTTGTGGTCACACAGGCTGTTTTTTCTAACTACAAAATAAGATCTGTGCAGTGTGCATAGATAGGAATTTGTTCATAGTTTTTTTTAAAAACTATAGTTTGGCCCTCCAACAGATCTGAGGGACAGTGAACTGGTCTCTGTTTAAAAAGTTTGAGGACCCCTGGTCTATAATATGTGAAATAAGAATTCGCTGGGTTGATCTGTCCCTAAGCAGTTGTTGTGGAGTCGATGGTGACTCCCGGGAACTTCTCATGTGTGTCCCTGTGGAACCGCACCCTGTAGGGTTTTCCAACGGCTGGGTTTGGGAAGTAAATGACTAGGGTTTTTTTTTTTTTATCTAAAGTGCCTCACGGCAGAGGTGGACCGCCAACTTCTAGGTGGGCAGCTCAGGTCTGAACGGTTTGCACCCCTTGGAGGTGCCTCCTCTTCCCTGCCTCGTTGTCATTGCAACTAGACTCGAGCCCACCTTCCGAAGTCTAGTGGAGTGGTTGTTTTTTTTTTTTGAATCATTTTATTAGGGGCTCATACAACTCTTATCACAATCCATCCATACATCAATTGTGTAAAGCACATCTGTACATTCATTGCCCTCATCATTCTCAAAACATTTGCTCTCCACTTAAGCCCCTGGCATCAGGTCCTCATTTTTCCCCTCCCTCCCAGATCCCCTTCCCTCATGAGCCCTTGATAATTTATAAATTATTATTTTGTCATATCTTTCCCTGTTGGATGTCTCCCTTCACCCACCTTTCTGTTGTCTGTCCCCCAGGGAGGAGGTCACATGTAGATCCTTGTAGTCGGTTCCCCCTTTCCAACCCATCCTCCCTCCACCCTCCCGATATCGCCACTCTCAGCACTGGTCCTAAAGGGATCATCTGCCCTGGATTCCGTGTGTTTCCAGTTCCTATCTGTACCAGTGTGCTATTTCTGGGAAACCTGAAATACCAGACTTGCAAAAGGGTAACTGATTCGTGGCAGCTCCACAGCTGTAGAGAATGAGGGCCGAGTGACCTATAGGCCGCCCCAGGGGTGAAGAGCATAGCCAGGGGAACAACGCCATGCAAGGAGGGGCCCACAGTGCTCCTGTTAACTTGTAACATTGTTTCATCAGCGGAAGCCGATCGCCACCTCATCTACAATGGCCAACTTAAAGGCTTTGCAAGTTTTGGCACAGTGACTTACTAGTTTTCCACTATCTTCCTGCAATTCACAAATGGCCTGAGTTTGAGACCGCTGTCGGTTTCTCTTCACCTTATATTAGATCATGGCCAACCTGACTGACTGAAGGGAAACGCGGTAGTAAAGAGATGTGCAGTCAGTGACCTTGACCATCATGGCACACCCTGCATTCAGCAGGGAAGCCTTTGCCACACTGCTTTCTTTAGTCCCTTTGCCCAGTAGGATCCACTTGTTTTCGATTTTGTATCAGGCCAGGTATCAGAATGACTCTCCGTTCTGCACTAGCAAATGGTTTAAAAACAAATGCAGCACGTGGAAACCCTGTTATATTTTTTGTGGTGCGCTGACTAACTTTAAAGCACAATCTATGCAGAGAAATATTTTCCGTCCAAAAGGCTCTAAGAGGCTATGTGCAATGATCACAGAGACACCAGCTGACTTCTCAGAGAGAACTACCAGGCTGCTTGGTTTTTGCTTTTTTTGTTTTTTCTTTTGCTCACTGGCCAGTCCGTCGCTTGCTCATGCATTTATTCACTCCTTCACCCTGCCAACAGATTTGGGGTGCTAATCACACGTCAAGCGCTGAGGCTGCAGAGATGAATGACATCATCCTTATGCTTGCGCTACTTGACTCAGCAATGAGTGTGACAGATGTAGAAAATGCTCCGATTCATCTCTTGGCTTTCGCGGAGGCTTCATGAGGTAGCCCCCTCCCCAAGGCATATCGAAATGTAGGTGCTTTCTGTGGAGAACTGTCACTTGTGCTAGATCTGGATTAGACTGTCACGCATGCTCCAGTCCGCACCCTGCTCCTGGGCCATCAGCTGGTACTTGAGAGCCAGACAGTGGCACCTCCACCACTGTGGAGAAAGATGCAGAGAGGGCTTGTGCAAACCAAATCTGTTTGCACTTATTGTTGTTCTTGTGAGGCGTTAGTTATCAAGTGCGTTCCCACTCCCAGCAGTCCCCCGCACAGCCTCCCCATCTTGCACCAGTCTCACGATTGTCTTCTGCTCAAGCCCGTGGTCGCAGCCGCAGTGTCCGTCTCTCTTGCTGAGAGTCTTCCTCTTTTTCTCTGCCCCTCCACTTGACCCAGCATAATGTCCTGCCCCTGACTCTTCTCGCCGGAAAGCGTAGCCAAAGTACGTGAGACCCAGTCTCCGCATTGTCGCCTCTAAGGACAATGTACTTCTTCTAAGACAGAGTTGTGCATATGAAGGCCCATGAACTCCTGTGAGCTCTCGCTGTAATTTTTAAAGTTGCCATTTTGATTTTCACTGTGATACCAATGATGACGATCACTTACAGCCTAGGACAGCCATGATCTGTGTTGTCAGAATAATCACCACGTGACTGACTTCTTGTTCGCTGCTGTCCAATCTGTAGAAAATTATGGTGTGTGTGTGTGTATGTGTGTGTGTGTATGTGTAGTAGAACAGCCGCTTAAGGTTTTCAAGGATGAGACCCTTGGGGAACAAATCCCAAGACCTGTCTTTCAAGATGCCTTGAACCAGCTCCATTTCAGCTGATGGTGGCACACTTAAAACCATCTTCCCCACCCAAAAGACATGCGTGGCTTTGTCACTGCGCGGGCTTCAGATCAGCTGTCATGAGTCACTGAGAAAATGACAGAAGCAGCCTGCATCTCCAGAAGAAGTCTAATGTTTAACACGAAACCTACTAAACGCCGGTCTCTTGAATCTGAGTCGAGAAACACGGTGGCAGAGTCAGCACGTGCAGAATTGGAGAGAAGTGGGCCAGGCACTCGTTCCAATAGTCCGTCGAGTCAATTCTCACTCCTTGTGACCGGATGGGACAGAGGAGGACCGATCATGAAGGTCTCCGAGGCTGGCTCTTCAAGGACGGAGAACATGGTCATTTAGTTTTCAACCCAGCCCCCTGAATTCGTGAATGTAGCTAAGTTTGACCTTTGTTGGTTTTATAGTCTTGCTGTTGGTGCACATGTCATGGTCTAATCTCTGTCAGCGAGCTGTCTGCCTCAGACGTGTATACTTGGTTCTGTGGGTGCAGGTCACTTCCCAATGTCATTAAAAAAAATAAGTTAGTGCTAGGAGATTTGGTTGGATTTCCTTTCTTTAACCTTTAAGGCTCTTCTTTGGAAAAATGATACAGGGAAGGAGACTGCCACTCCCTCGAGCGTCCTTACGCATCATCAGGATCATTTCAAGTGGTGGGGACCCTCTGGGGGCAGAGTTGGAGAGCTCTATAGCAACACCCCCTCCAGCCCTCCTCACCCCATAATTCTTGAGCCAATGAGTTATTTTCACCCCAAGGACCTCTGCGTTGACATGGCCCAGAAGAAACTTTTCATGCTTTCAGTTTGAATAAGTAATGCATTCATGTGCTTCAAAAGTCCCCCACGAGTAAAAGGCCAACAGCTGGGAAGCCCTGTGACCCCATCTGCCCATTAGCCACTCACGCTGGGTGCCCACTCTGTTCATTTGCACCCAGACAAGCACGCCCAGGTCGACTGCACCATAGAAGCATATGTAGGCTTATCCCAGCCGTCCCCCATTCCTTTTTACAGAAGGGTTTTTCTGCACCAGCCTTTTTTCCGGCCTCCCCCTTAGGAATAGTTTACCTTCCCATGTCAGGATACAAAGTATTCTGTCTTTACGAAGGGGTGCTATTGTTGTGAGTCCATTCTGACTGACCCCCTAGGAGGGAGAAGTGCCTGCAGAAGGTTTCTTGGCCTGTCAGTGGTTCTGTGGGCAGGCCTCCCTACCCCCCCAACTCCCCGGAGATGGGGGGCTTCCAAGCTCCAAGTCAGCAGCAGGGCACTTAACCGTCACGCCAAAGAGTCAAATCCTACGGAGCTAGCTGTGACCGATGCAAGGAGTTGTTATCAGTCGTGCATGATAGGACAATACTATCATGTGTTTAACCATTCCTGGGCATTCAGGTCATTTTCCAACTTTCTCCAAACCAACGAGCACTGCCGTAAGTAAACTTACCCATCTGTAACCGAGACAAGTGTGAACTAATGCAAGTGTGAATAAATGCACGAGAATATATTGGTTTTTTTAAATGACTCATCTGTTGTGAATTTGGTTAGATTCCAAAGGAATTTCAGAAAAATGTTCACAACTTTATTCCTTGTTATAGATTGAACTATGCCTCAAAAACAAACAGTAAGAGTCTTGACCTGGTTCTTGTGGATGCTTCTTTATTTGGCAGTAGGGTCTGAAGATGTGATTGGTTAGGTTGACTTGTGGCGATACTGGATTAGGGCATATGATAGATTCTCTTATAAAGGAAACGATACACAGAGACAGAGAGATGATCCTGCTCCTCAACTTTGTCAATCACGATGACCCTTTTGAGAGACTTGTCTCCCCGAAAACAGGTTCATGTCCAAAGTACGTGAGACAACATCTTTCCATCCTCACCTCTAAGGAGCATTCTGACTGGACGCCTTCCAACAAGATTTGTGTATTCTTCTGGTTATAAATTGTGATTGTCCTTGAGCAAACCAAGGTTCTGAGAAAAGAAGATGAATACGCAGCTTACAGAAAATAATTATTAGAAGTCATTGAAGTTGCAATTCTGGATGCCATCCTTACTCAGACACAGTTAAAGTCTTTGTCAGTTGAAAGGATTCTAATGAAAAAGTACCATGATTTCCAACATGCAATATGATTTGATAATCTCAAGAAATATAAAGGAGGCTGAAAGGCATTTGGATGAGGGAAGGAGACTTTTTAAAACAGAGGTACTGAGAGATGATAAGCAAGAACTCCAAAGAAGATTGAGCTGCCATTCAGTGAGCACGCAAGGGAATGGCAAGTTGGCGTGGGGTAGTGTTTCCGGTATGTGAGAACAAAAAGGATGAGGGGGTCAAGCATACATCCAGAAAAGGACAAAGGTGGGATTTTAAACAAACAAACAGACAAGGGATGGGAGTCTTTTCAGAGTCAAGTAAAAGAATAAACAAAGAAAGAATAGCATGGGACAGAAAACGAAAACAATCTTATAAAAACGAAGGATGAAAGGTGGCTTAGCATGGTCTCACTTTTAAGAATTAGGCCAGAATCATACTTTTAGCATCCATCTGACATTCGATCAGTAGTTCTGAACCTTCCTAACGCCGCGACCTTTTAATACAGTTCCTCGTGTTGTGGTGAGTCCCCAAACATACAATTATTTTCGTTGCTACTTCATCACTGTGATTTAACTACTGTTATGAATCGGGCAACAGGTCGAGAACCGCTGAATTAGACAATTTACTTGCCCTAAACCAGTGCTTTCTTAAGATTCCCGTAACATTGCCATGATCCATCCTAATAGCAGGTGCTTATGACTGCTTGCTGAATGAGTAAGTCATTAAGTGGATATGTGGAGTAAGTTGACTGCTCAGGGCACAGATGCAGGCTTTATTTCAGATTTTTTATTATGCTCTATTTACAGAACAAGCTACTTTCCCAGCCCCTCACTAGTTTGTACGTGCAGCCTTCCCCGGCGTTGGATACATTCCAAACAGTATGTCAGAGTTCTCCTCCTTCCTGCCCTGACCTCTAATTGGCTTTCATCAGAATTTTCTACCACTTTTACCTTCTCGTTTTGACTTTGGGCACACTTTGATCTTGTGAGATTAAGTGTTGCAAAGAGCACAGACCTCTCAGATGGCGCTGTTCAATGAACCTCGGGGGTGCGGAGCTGTGAGGAAAGTTTGACTCCCCCACCTACCCCAGGGAGGGGAAAGATGAGACCTTCTGCTCCGGTGAGTGTTCGGTCTCAGAAACCCCCAGGGAAGCTTCACCCTGTTCTAGAGGCGCGATCCCTAGGAACGGACTTGACGGCAGTGAGAGAGTCTACTGTGGAGCAGGGACAGACAGATGGTCTCTGGGAATGCCTTCAGTGCCAGGCCAGAACGGTATCCCAGGGACACAGTCTTGGGGATTCCTCCAGACCCAGACAGACCACTAAATCTGGTATTTTAAAAATGATTTTCTTGTTTGTTGTTCTGGTTTTTTCCCCCACTCTGACCAGGATCTTCTGTCATGATCCCATCAGAATAGTCGGTAGTGCTAGCCAGGTACCATCTAGTTCTTCTGGTCTCAGGCTCATATAGGCTGTAGTCCATGTGGTTCTGACTCCTTTAGATGAATCTCTCCGTTCAGTCTGGTTTTCTTCACTCTCTTTTGCTCCTGATGAATGCGTCTCTCAGATGGCCACTCACAAACTTGTAAGGCCTTAGACACTCCTCACCAATGTCAGATGCAGAACATTGTCTCTGGGAACTAGGTGGTGTCAGCTGGTGCAGACACGCCCAAGGCTGTGTTGTCTTGCCTTGCAGCCTAGGGATGTTGTTCTGCAAAGGGTTTGGTTGTGTTTAAGTAGTTTCCATGACTGTGTCCCTTGTGTGCTCTGCTTTGTCTATACTAATGCACATATAGCACCTCCAATTATGTATGTAGAAATATCCACAATTAAACCTGTATCTGCAGGGGATGGTCAGGCATATTTAGGCCTCTGATCCAGGTTCAGACTGGAGAGAAGCCTTCCTTTTCTTGACATTGGTATTTAGTGCTTTAGGTAGTTGTGTTAGTGTGAGTACTTTAGAGAACAAATCC
Source organism: Tenrec ecaudatus (assembly GCF_050624435.1). Lineage (NCBI taxonomy): Eukaryota > Metazoa > Chordata > Mammalia > Afrosoricida > Tenrecidae > Tenrec > Tenrec ecaudatus. The sequence goes on from NW_027458370.1 coordinate 24,940, forward strand.
ACAGAAACTCATGTGTAAGAGAGTTTATATAAAGGGTAAGTGTACATCAAGAAAACATCCCAACCCAGTGCTGCCCAAGCCCACAAGTTCAACATTAGCCCATATATCCAACACCAATGTACAAAGTCCTCCTCCATCTCACAAAATACACGCAGTGTGGCCGACTGCAGGAGGAAAGCCAAATCAGTGAATGTGTAAGCATCTCAGCACTGGCAGGGGTCTCCATACAGCTGCTCCAGCACCCAGGGCTGCATCGGAGTCGGTCCATGTGGCTTCTCCTCAGGGATGTCTTGCAGGAAGTGAGTCTTGCCAGCTGAAGCAAGAACTGGCTAACGCAACTGCACCCTGGTCCGACCATCACAAAGCAAGAGATCTGAGAATTAGAAAGGGGAGGCTCACCGAGCCATTTATCTCTCCGTCCTCCAGTTAACCCCATGGGTGTTTATCGGCCATGTTCGCACCATAAACATTAACTATCTCAGTAGTAGATAGGTGGTTTGGCTGTCTGCCAGTAGAACCAGTTGGAAAGGTGTTATGGATTGAATTGTGTCTTCTCAAATTATGTGTTGTCAATCCTAACCCCAATGCGTCAGAAGCAGTCATGGGAACAATGATTCCATGAGGGTATGGGAAGGAAAGGGGATAGCAATGACGGATGCATGACCTCCTCGAGGGGATGGAATAACAGAACTGTGGGTGAATGAATACACCGGCTATTGTAAGATATGAAAAAAATAATAAGACCAATATATAATTAAGGGTTCCTGAGGGTGGTAGGGTAGGTAGGTAGGGAATAACGAGGAGCTGATATCAAAGGGCTCAATTAGAAAATGTTTTGAAAATGATGATGAGGAGCATCTGAACAAATTTGCTTGATACAATTGATTTATGAATTCTTATAATATCTGTAAGAGCCCCTAATAAAATGATTACTAATAAAAAAGAGCAGGTTAGGCACAGAAGCCAGTAGGCAGGGATGGGGGACAGACAGATGCCACGTGGAGATCTACAGGAACCACCAAGAAGCATGGTGGAAAAGCTGAGACACAGATTTTCACCAAAGTGAACAGAAAACCTCCCTCTTAGAAGCAGCATCCTGAAGTCAGGCTTCTAGCCTCCCCACTGGGAAGAACCACATTTGTGTTTACTAACGGCATGTGTGTGTTAATACTATTCTGCTAGCATTTCTGGGGTGGAAGCACTAAAACTCGAGATAAAAGGCCCAGAAAAAGGATTTCGACAAGTACACTTGGTGCTGGTTGAATGGCTGCTGTATCTTCTGGGTCTGAGTTTTTTTTGCCTTTCTGTTTTCAGTTATGGGCAACGATGGAGTGTCATTGCAAGGGGTGTAGGCCACTGCATGGGTTGAGCTCCGAGCAAATCCCCAACACACATAGACTTGAAAGAACAAAACATTGTTCCAATCAAAGAGTGAGCCTCGGAAAAGGGGATTTTTAGCAATTGCAGGGCTCAGACTGGAATGTACCATTCTGTGATCTGATCCCCACGTGGGCCCAATGTGAATGTATCGTACGCTTTTCATATTCTCTGCATCCTATGAGATTGAGGCCTCTGTTATGGCCATTGGTGATGCATCCTTTCTTGCTGTCTGCCGTAGTCTTGTATGATTGTCTGTTTATGGAAACTGGGGTTTAAGGACATCTGAAAAAGCAATGGGATTGAGGATTACCTGGGGACAGGCGAGAGGGAGAGGGAAATGGGAATCAGCCTCAATGTGTAAATGAAGAAAATAAAAACCTCCAAAGCAGATGGGGATGATGATTGTACAGCCCCTTTTGGATAGGATTGAATCAATGTTCAGTCCTTTGTAGGATATATTAATTATAGCTCAATTAAAAAAATAAGAAAATTTAGAAGGAAAAGAGTGATCAGCGGGACCTCCCACCTGTCCCAAACCTCCCTTGGATCACAGTGGTCACGTTGGTAGAACAATGTTGGGTGTCCATAACACCCTATGCTCCTTCTCTTGTGTCCTGTTAAGCTCTTTGGTATTATTCTTAGTGTTGAAGTTGGGCCCATTAATTGTTTTTCCATCCCGAAAAGCCTCTGCTCCTGTGGACTTTGTACCCCTCCTTGCATCGGCTCTATTTCAACCATTGATTGAAAAATCAATTCCTGGTGAGAACCCCTGGTGGGAAGGAGATTGTTCTTGGGTTGGTAATGGGCCAGGCCTGGGCAGAGAGAATGGAGCTGGGAACTTAGACCCACAGCCTAGTAAGGTGTCAGCAGCACATTGTTGACAAGGTCTAAGCAGAGGCAGGAAGGAGTTGTGAAGCAGAAGGACTGTGGGCACAAAGAATTGGGGTGCTGGCTGGAAAAGATACCAAAACACAATCTGATTGGAGAATACGCACCAGACACCAGGTAAAATGATCCTGTTCTTAATAGGAAGATGGGGCTACATGCCTCACCTTGTCCTGACACAGAGCCCATAGCCAAGTTCCAGTGTTTCCCATCTCCCTACTCAGGTGGTACCCTAGGTTTGTTGTTGGACTGCTAACCACCAGGTTGGCATCTTAGGCCCACCAGCTGCTCTGTGGGAGAAAGTCAAACCTACCGGTTCCTGGGAAGATTTACAGGTTTGGAATCCCCATCTGGGATTGTTGCGTGCTGGAACCGACTCTTTGGCAGGATGTTCGGTTGGGGTCCCCCGGGAGTTAGGAAGATGAAGAAACAGGAATCAGAGGGGTGCAATTTAATCACGGGAGGTTCATGGGCTGAACGGTTAAATCACAGCCAGAAAAAAATGGCTGTGTAGTTGCAGGCTTCCCACCTGCTTTACTTCCCAAGGCCCAAGTGTTTCCAGTTAGAAGGGGTTGAGCAGAACTTTGAAGCATCTTTGTTTGTTAAAATTTCTTCCAAGGCACCTGTGGAAGGAGTTGAACCTCCAATCCTCAGTTGTCAGCTGAGTTTATCTATTTACACCAACCAGGGACTCCAGCAGCTGTCATGTGCACTGTTTGTTGAGTGCTTACCAAGTGCAAGGCATTACACAACTGTGTGCTGTCCATCACTCCTTAACCCACGCCCATCCATGGCAGAAAGATGCAGTTATTCAGAAAGATCCTTTCCCAGGTCCTTGGGATGCGTGAAGAAAATGTGGTTTCTCTAAATTACACAGATTGCTCCAAGGTCAGGACCCTAGAAGAACAGTGGAATCAGGAGTCTCCCCAAATTTCAATGCAAAGCTCCTGCTTTTAAATGCTACCCTCGACGAAGCCCAGCTCAAGCACCTGGAAGCACCCAGCTGCTAACACTAAGAGGGGGTTGACCCTCACCCTGCTGCAGAGTGGGAAAAGAGGTCTGCTTCCATGGAGATTACAACCTAGAAGGCCCTTCCATCACACGGGGCTGCTAATGAGTTGGCAATTGCTTCTACAGCGTCTAACACCACCACCGACTCCCGAAGCCAGGTACAGAGCCCACCCCCATCCCAAACTGCCTCCTGCTTGAGCACCTATTCGATTCCGTTTGCTGGGTGTCCTTGGACGGACATGAGCACACGGTGCATTGTAGTGACTGCCGTCTGTGTTCTTCACTAGATCCTGCTCTCCTCAAAGGCAGGTGAGCTGTATCACATTTCCACTGCCCCGCCAGGTGTCCTGTTCACAGTATCCGGCGCCAGTGTTTCATGATAAGGATGGAAGTACTTGCCTCCAGAACTGAGCCCCTGCTGATTCCTTTGCCTCTGCCACTCTCTGTGGTGCCCGCCTGCTAACATTCACAGCACGGCTTTGGCAGATACGGTTCCCTGCAGCGCTCAGTCGCTTTCTCCAGAGCAAAGGGAGATGAAAGTGTATGGCCTAAAGCTCTAAGATTAAGCATTCTCTCAAGAACTTGATAGTTTACAAAACACTTCCATCTACCATGTCTCCTCTAATCTTCCCTGCCAGCCTGGGAGATAAGCCGGGGAGACCGCATCATTGTTCGACGCAGTGACAGGAAACAGAAGCGCACAGCGGCTCAGATTGGGAGTGGAAAGTGGAATCAGGAATGCTTTGCACACTGTAGGCTAACCTTGCCGTGTTCTGCACGTTCCCATCTCCATCAAGGACGAAATTGAAATGCCTCCTTTGGATTGTAGGGCATGCTCCAGGATGCACGTTGAGAGAGCTGCACTTTTCCAGGTTTCCCTGGTAATCGTTGTCGGAGTGGTTTGAGAGTAGGCATGTGTAGTCATCCTTGTGGGCCACCATAGGCTCTAGACAAGGCTAATGGGTCTGGGACAGTGAGCACACATTACATGGAGTGACACAGGAGTGAGCTGTGCACCTCACAGATTCTATAACTGTGCATGCATGCTTCATCATTTCTCTTCTGGTTGTTCCATTTTCATTAATTTAGTGTCCCTACCCTTTAAATTTTCATTTTTGTTTCTAAATAGCTGTTGACCATTTGGTCTCTGATAAGTCATGTTTTAAAGAATCTCAATACTTAAGGATATATATATTTTTTCCTCCAAACCATTTTATTGGGAGCTAATACAGATATCATGTTCCAAAGTTAAATCACATCAACCAGTCTTGTACAATTGCTACCACAATCAGTGTGAAAGCATTCCTCTCCTTTAACTCAGCGAAGCCCTTCATTGAAACGCCCAGGAGCCCTTGTTTTATTTACTGTCTCTAAAGGTTCATCCATCCTGGGTATTGTATACTGAAGAACATATTACCAACATGCAAGATGGTGACCTGGGAAATATATATTTAAATGAAGTAAAGCTTATTTTGTGTGGCACTACATGGATAAACATGACATACTTTCATCTTCATTGAAGGTCAGTATGCATCCCAAGCAAATGTGGAAAAATTTTGCAGGGTGTTGTGTGGTTATCTGAAAGAGTTTTATGCTTTATTTAGCCCAATACAGAGACCCCACCTACTTGCACAACCTAGCACACTCAGAGAAAGGCAGTCTTTGTACACAGGGGTAAGGAGACTTCACCAGTTGTCCTAAGGGCCAAGAGAATCGGCGGGAGAGCCAGCACACTGCATACTTGTCCCTCATTTCCAGGCCCACCTCTGGGGAACAGGGACCTCAAAGACCCGGGAACATTAAGCAGCGGCCTCATGGGAGGAAGGCCTGGTTCTTGTTGAAAACCTCACGGAGCAGTTCTGCTCTGAACACTAATGGGGTCGTCATGAGTCAGAATCCATAAAGGGCAGCGAGTAACTTTGATATGCAGGGAGCCTGGCTTCTTTCCTGCCTGCCCAACGTTGCCCAGTCTGGGTGACACTCAATCTCGAAGTGCGCAGAGCACACACTACCCAATCACACAATCTTCACACCGTGGCTGAGCTGGGGAAAGAATCTGTTTCCGTGATCTGTGTTCTCAAATTCTTAGAGGCCTTGACTTGCAAGCAGCAAAGCGCCAAGCCAGGGAGTGTGCTGCGATGAGCCAGACACCTACTGCTGCCTGGCCCACTTTCAGCCAAAGGCCTTTGCCTCGTGGTGACATGGTGGGTGACGCATGGGGCTGCTGACCACAGGTCTGCCGTTTGAACACACCATGCATTCCCAATGAGAACGGGGGTGCTTTCTGCTCCCGGAAAGGTCCACAGCCTCCGAAACCCACAGCGGCAGGTGTACCCTGTCCAGTGAGGTGGGAACGATCACAACGGACTCACTGGCAGGGACGTTTGCTTTGCTTTAATACCGGCCTTTCTATTCACGAGTACAGCTGACGTGTCCTAGACAGACACACGTGCTTGATACCCACGAGTGACACCTTGATCACAATGGGCCACGCAGGCTGACTTTACAAGGAGACGAGAGAGTGAATGGACCACAAAAAGAAGCCACTGGGCTGGATCCCTGGGACAGCTGTCTGTCTGCAGCTGGCGAAGGGGAACGCTGGCCAGTCTTAACAATGCTTGCAACTTTGTTACTGTGTAGCTGACTTGCAAAGAACAAAACCAAACCAAGCCCTCTTCAACTCTTCTTTCCTTTTCTCTCTTTCTCTGCTTGTGTTCTAAACTGTGGCAAGTTTACAATGTCTTTTAAACTGTGGCAAGACAGGGAAGAAAGCTGACGCGGGTCTTCTGTGCGCTTCTGCTGGATTGAGTGAAGCTACGTTGATTCTCCAGCAGCACGACTTTTTGTTTGGTGTGGCCGACTTGGAGGTGGACAGTGATATTTCGATGATTATTAGAGTGATATTTTGATTAGAGTGATTATTGGAGGCCGGCAGTGATATTTCGATGATTACTAGAAACACTGGCAAAAAAGGAATTCTTGTATGACATTATCTTTTTGTGTGTGTAAAATGTGTTTTCATAGGATTGATTCCCTGTAGTTTTTCATTAACTACATAGATTGATTGAGACCAAAATTAGAAGGATTTCTTTTAAAGAACTCTCACTGTTGTAAACTCAGTTTAAATGCTTTAAATGGACATCATGTATCGTGTGTGTATTTGATGTATGAAGGGCATTCAATATATTCGTAGCGACATGGAATGAACGGATAATGGAATTTTCCCATGAACTTTCTGAAGCCCCTCATACGTTCCACATTTTATTTATCATTCACCTGCTGGCGGGCATTTAGGTTGTTTCTACCACTGACTATAGGCATAGAGCTGCAGTGGACATTGGTGCACGTGTTTCTGTTTCTGCTTTCAAATCGTTTGAGATATCCCATGTGAAGCCCAAAAATATTGCTGAAAAAATCATAGAAACTTTATTAAACAGCGATCTCAAACTGCGAAGCTATTCTTTTTGACACATCTTCCATCGGGTCGGAATCTTGCTGAAGGTGAGTGTCCTGTCTTGCTAACCCTTCTCTGAAGGAATCTGCAATCGTTGGTTTATACCACATCAAAACAGCACTTTTGCCTCTTTAACCGATTCCAGTAGTGCTCCTTTGAAATGTTTTTTGAGTTCAGGAAACGAAGAGAAGTCTGCAGGGGCTCAGTCAGGGCTGTAGGTGGGGCAGGGAAAGGTTTCCCAACGCAGTTCTCACAGGACAACTCCAGCTGTCTTCATAGAATCAGCAGGCACATTATTTGCTGGGGAAAACAAATATAACGTATATACTCGAGTAGAAACCGAGTTTTTCTGGCACATTTTTAATGCAGTTTTTTGCGGTGAAATTAGGTGCCTTGGCTTATACTTTAGTATATACGGTACATCTTGGCTTACTTCTCCTGGCCGTTTTCTAACCAAAGTTTCCCCCCCAAATCCTTCCGAATTAGCCCGCAGCATCTTCCTGTGCATTTCGAGGAAATCTTCTCAGGATTACCTCCTTTGAAGTCCCTCTGCTCCTGACCTCTCTGCCTTGCTTTTAACTCATCCAGCATTCTCCTTGGAGGTGTCTGTTTTAATTAGACCCCTTCCCCACACCTTTTTTGAAATCACTCTTAAGGAAGATTAAATAAAACCAAACATAATAAAAAATGATTTGAAAAAAAGAAAGAAAAGAATTAGTCCTCAAAACTAATGGGCCAAACAATCCTTGGCCTCCTTTAACCTGAGACCAAAAGAATTAGATGGTGCTAGCCTACCACTCACTGCTCTGCCAGAGATGCCGTAGAAGGCTCTGGTTAGAATGTGCTAAAAATGTGGAATGCTATTTAAACCAAACAAAACCAAAAAACCTACACATGCACTGTTACTGAAGTGACAGGAGACTGGAGGAACCCCCAAACCATTGTGCTAAGATACCCTTGGAATCTGGAACTGAAGCTACAATTGGAGAACACGTCAGCCAAGTCAGAGTGGGCTGCACACTGCACACTTCCATCCAGGAAGGATGTGCTCCTAGGACAGTCAACTCAGTCTGACCAAAAGGGCAACACCTGTCCAAAAGCAAGGAGAAGAAGGTGAGGAAGGGCCTGGAAAAGGAGAAGACAGAGTGGACATGGGGAGTGTTACCCCCTATTTCATGGAACCATCAGTGTACGAGGTGTTGAATGCGTGACTACTTTGCTGTGTAAACTTTTGCCTAAAGCACAATAAACTGTTCAAAACTAAAACCAACCAAACAACCTTGTCGGTAACCATTGACTGATTGCAAAGACTTGCCTAGATGTGTCTGGTCCGCAATAAACTTGTGCATGGATGAATAGGAGCCCTCGTAGCAATCCTTGTTAAAATTTATTTTTAACTGAGCCCTGTGTGCCTAGGAGTAGAATTGTTGGATCAGTTCGTAATTCTGGTTTTAGTTTTGAAGCACCGTTCCAAAGCTGTTCCATTGTGCATCCCACCAGGGATGGATAGGGGTCTAGCTTCCCCACACTCCATCCAACATTTGTTATTCTTGGTTTGTTTTGATCTTAGTGGGTGTGAGGTGTTATCTCTCTGTGGTGTTGATTTGTACCTTTCAAAGGTCTGACGACAGCCTCTCTTCACGTGTCCAGTGGCTGCTTTGAGGACATGTTTACGCGAGGCTTTTCGTCTTTTATGATTAGGTCATTTAGTTTTTGTGTTGTGATATATTTTATGTATATTTTGATTATTAAATTCTTACTGGACATATGGCTGCGGCAATAATTTATTTTTGAAGTATGAATGCTAGACTTGTCCAAAACTATTGGAGATTAAAGCTGTCCCAGATATCCAACTCTGCCTAGATGGTGTTCTGCTCCATGTCTCCTCATTCCTCCCTGGAGTGTACTCTCTTCCTTCTCTGGGTTCTGCAGTTCCCTGCAGTGTCCTCCGGACTCATGAAACTTTAAGGAAGCGCCTCACGCGGCAAGTCCCACATTCAGAACTCAGGCAGAGGCAAGCCAAATACAGGGTCCAGAGCCAGAAGCCGAAGATGCCCAAAGACAGCCGAGCGGTATTGTAGGTCAGACACCCTCTGGTAAAGTGGTCTTAAAGATGCCCCCAGCATCAGAGATCCAAAACCAACAATCTTATCAATGCGAACAAGGGTGGTCGGTCGGTGTGGACACCCAAAGCCCATCTGTGGACAAGTGGGCATCCCCTCACAGAATGGTCACAAGGAAGGGACGAGTCAGCCAGGGTGCAGTATGGCACCAATGAAACACACAACATTACTCAGTATGGTAGTTACATAATGACAATTATCAATGGCTGAAGAGTTATGTGAAAGTGTCAGGGTGACAAGGGGTAGTCTGTGGTAGTTACGTAATCTGGTGTCAATTTGAGAGTATTCAAAGTGAAGAGGCAGAGTTTAGCCTGTCAATTAGGTCACAGCTTGATGACTTCATTTGTTGGTGCTATGGAGATAAATAGCTCACTGAAGGCCAGAGTACTCCCTGTGAGACATTCCTGTTGACAAGCCTCTTGGAGTCCACTGATGGAGCCAGAGCCCTGGAGCTGGAGACCCACACTAGCGCTGAGATGCTTCCATGATCACAAGACTTTCCACCCACTGGCCTTTGATCTTCCTGCATTTGGTGTCATTGCGTCTGTTCATGAGTCTGAAAAGGAATGTAGAGACTGGTATCAGACATAAGGGCTAATATCAGACTTATGGACTTGATTAAGGCTGCGCTCGGATGTTTTCTTAATATACAATTATTCTTTTATATAAAGCTCTTTCTTTTACACATATGAGTGTCTATGAATTTGTTTCTTTGGTAACCCTAACAAACTCTAGTTCTTTAATGCTTCCTCTCCTCCACTATTATGACCCCAGTTTTGCCTTCCAAACCTGGCTAGACCAGAGTTCTTGACATGGACTCCAGGACAGATAACCCCCTCAGGAACAGTAAAGGGAGTAGTGATGCCATGAGGGTAGGGAGAGGGTGGGGGAGAGAAGGAGGAGAAATGAGGAGCTGATCACAATGATCAATATGTAACCCCTCCCTCCACACACACACACTCTGAGGGGGGTGAACAACAGAAACATGGGTGAAGAGAGACAGCACATGGTATAAGATATGAAATTAATAATAATTTGTAATTTATCAAGTGTTCACAAGGGTGGAAGGGTAGAGGAGGGAGGAAAGAAAGGAGCTTATACAAGGGTTAAGTTGAAATGTTTTGAATATAATGTTGGCAACATCTGTACAAATATGCTTGAAACAACTGATGCATGGATTGTTATAAGAGCTGTAAGAGGACCAGTTATCAGACATCAAAAACTAAAAATCATGTAAGTGGGTGCCCACCTTCCTGATACAATCAATAAAGACAAATGTGTGCATAAGCAAATGTGAAGAAAACTTATGGTTCCCGGCTATCAAAAGATATAGTGTCTGGGGTCTTGGATGCTCGAAGATAAACAAGTGGCCATCTAGTTCAGAAGCAACAAAGCCCACATGGAAGAAACACACCAGCCTGTGTGACCACGAGCTGTCAAAGGAATCAGGTATCAAGCATCAAGGAACAAAAAATCATATCATTGAAAATGTGGGTGAGTGCAGAGTGGAGACTGAAAGCCCATGGGCAACGAACTGGACACTCTCTTACTGAAGGGTTGTGGGGAGGAGATGAGCCAGTCAGGGTGCAGGGTAGCAACAAAGAAACATAACTTTCCTCTAGTTCTTAAATATTTCCTCCCCCCAACTATCATAATCCCAATTCTACCTTACAAATCTGGCTACACCAGATGATGTACATTGGTATAGATAGCAACTGGAAACACAAGGAATCCAGGATAGATGACTCCTCCAGGACCAGTGGTGAGAGTGGCGATGCCTGGAGGGTGGAGGGAACATGGGATAGAAAGGGGGAACTGATTACAAGAATCTACGTATAGCCTCCTTCCTGGGGGGTGGACAGCAGAGAAGAGGGCAAGGGGAGACATCGGACAGTGTAACATATGACAAAATAATAACAATTTATGAATTATTAAAGGTTCATAATATAGGGGGAGGGGAGGGAGGGGGAAAACGAGCAGCTGATATTAAGGGTTCAAGTGGAAGGCAAATGTTTTGAGAATGATGATGGCAACAAATGTACATATGTGCTTGACACAATGGATGGATGTATGGATTGTGATAGTAATTGTGTGAGCCTCCAATAAAATGATTTTTTAAAAAAGAACTATAAGAAACCCCAATAAAATTATTATATATATACACAGACACACATATCCCCAGCAAAAGGGGTGTGACTTGTTTCCCACCTTTTACTGAAGTCAGGTCTGGTTTTGTTGTTGTTTGTACTGTAGTAGGAAAGAATGAACTACCTCAGTAGTCCCTGAGGCTAAACCAGTACTATCCCCACAATTACTTTAGCAAACCTGGTTCCCTGAAGTCAGGTCTTAATCCCACCTAAATACCCGTCCTTTAGTAGCACAGAGAACTCCATCCAAAATGGGAGTGTAACCACAGGCCTAGCATCCAGAATTGTAATGCATCACATAAAGGAATGATGGCTAAAGGAACCATGTTACTTGACTGCAACATAATGGGTTCTAAAGATACTCTCCTGATCAATAGCTTGTCTTTTCACTTTTTGGTAAATGTTCTTGAGGACCTAAAGTTTTAAATTTTTATGAATTTCCATTTGCCTATTTTGTTTTCTGTTGTTTATGCTTCTGTTATTATATTCGATGGCCCATTGTTAAAAGCTTGGGCTGATATATTACCTCTCCTTTCTCTTTGCAGAATTTTATAAGTCTAGTTTTTTATAATTTTACTTTTTATATTTAGGTCCCCAATTCATTGTTGAATGTGTGTGTGTGTGTGTATGGGGTGGGGCATGAATCTTGTTTCATTTTTCCATTTGTGGAAATTTGAATTTTCTAAGCAGCATGTATTGAAGATACTCCTTTCTCCATGGAATAGACTTAGCACTCGTGTCAAACATCAGATGACCATAGATGTGTCAGTGTATTTCTAGATTCTCTGTTCTATTCAGTACCAGGTGGTTTTGTTTCCTGTAGCTGACTGTATTTACATATGTCTTAAAATCAGGAAATAGGAGTCCTCCTACTTTGGACTTCTCTTTCAGCATTGCTTTAGCTCATTGGGGGCCTCTTGTCTTTCCATGTAAAATTGAGGATTGGTTTTCCTATTTCTATAAAGAAGGCTGTTGATATTTTTAATGAGATTGCATTTAATCTATAGATCTGTTTTGGTACTATTGATCTCTTAATGATGTCACACCATCAACCCATGAACATGGAACGTCTTTCCCTTTATTTAAGTCTTCCTTTATCTCTTCCAGCAGTGCTTTAGTGTTCTCATTTGATAAGTCCTTCGTGTCCTTGATGAGAGTCTTTTCCTTGTTTTTATTCTCTTCGAAGCTCTTATAAATGGGATTCTTTCCTTAATTCTCTTTCAGATCTTTCATTGCTTATGTGTAAAAACCTAGCCAATTTTGGCTTGTTGACCTTGTATCCTGCAGCTTGGCTTAACTTCCTCTGCTAATTCCAGGAGTTTTCTTTTGGACATTTTAGGACCCATAGTATTTTCTTTGGTTGATTTTACAAGTAGATTGATGAGCCTCACTTCTTAATCTCTGAACTGCTTTCTAGGAAATCCCATTTGGATCCAATGTACTTATATTGTATCCAAGATAGGTGCTCCTCTACATTCATAGGTTCGGTACATTTATTACAAAAGAGCAGACAACTTGACAAACCATTCTTGTCGGGATTCTTCTTGTCGGGTCTCTCTCATGCTTTGGTGAACAATGGTCTCTTATTTGTAGGCCATCCGTATTCGACTTGTCTTTAAAACTTTATCTGTGCCTTAGGTGAAGAATGCTCCCTCATTTGATCCATTTTAATCTGAAATTTCTGTGGGAAATTCGTTGGTCTTAAATCCAGGTAACTCAAACGGAGCCAAAGCAGCATTCTTCTGCAGAGGGAATGCAAGATGAGTTGTCTGTGTCCTCAACATGTTGAGGTCAGACCAAACTCCTTGTAACTAAGCCAAGCTGCTACTGAATCGCTCCCTTGTAAATAGCAAGAGAGTTTTAATTACAGCTTTATAGCTGCTATTTTAATCTGTTCTGGAATATTCCGATGCAAAGCTGCAAAGCATGTTATTAAATTGCTGATAATACCCTGTACCCTCTCATATAACACTTGTCTTGCTGTGGTGTAGAACAAAGGACTTACTCAGAGACCCTATGAGGGGGTACTCCCCCAAAATGGATTTTCCCCCAAAGCTATGTATTTAAATATTTTACAAAACAACTGTATCACCTTCAAAGTACTCTGCATTACACTTCATACATTTGTCAAATCTGTGACTCCATTCCTTGAAATATCTTTCAAACTCATCTGTTTGCATGGCTGACAGCACCTCCTTCGTTTCTTTCTTCGTCTCTTCCACGTCATCAACTTGCTGTGCTTTCATGTCCCTCTGCATTTGAAGAAACAAAAAGTAGTCACATGGAGTGAGGTCAGGTGAGTAAGGTGCATGGGCCAAGAGAGGCATGCTGTTTTTTGTCAACATCTGGTGCACTGAGATGGCTATGTGAGCGTGAGCAGGTGCATTGTCATGATGGCAAAATGAGTCCCCTGTCTGTCACGAATCAGGTCTCCTTTTGGTCACGCACTGTAAAGCTACCTTTGTAGAACCTCTAAATAGAAAGCTTGGTTAACAGTCTGACCTGGTGGAACCAACTCCAAATGGATGATGAGTCAACATTTCGTCTGTTTGGTAAATTGATAGATGTCCAGAATGAGGTTTGTCACCAATCAACACCAGCTTTTTTGAAACAAGAAAACCACTCATACACTTGAGGTTTTCCCATAGCGCTGTCCTTGTAAGCTGTGTTCAACATCACAGCAGTTTCTTTGGCATTTTTCCTGAGCAGGAAACAAAATTTCACAGCCGCATGCTGTTCTCTTAAATTGGCCATCAGAAAAACCGAGGTTCAAGAGAAATGGCTTTCACAGAAAAAATTCAATGACCAGAGAGAACCTTGGGATGGACCCAGGGAATATGCTCAGTGGAGCTTTTTCTCTGTTTTAGTTATTTGGGGGGGGGCAAGAGGGGGGGACACCTCCTCATATTTAAATGAAGCTAAGTAGTTAGAATTTTACTTGGGAGATCTTGGTGGCAAGAAACGCAAACTCATTCTGGTAACCCCAAGGCCTGCATTTTGTCGCTGGGGGACACGAGAACTGGAGCCAGGCCTGGGAAGCTGACAGGGAGAGAACCTGCCAGAAGGAATTGAGGAATGTCTTCTGGTTCTCCTCTCCCAAAGATGCTGTAGTCTGCTGTCTGCTGCTATCTGTGTCTTGTTCCATTCTGAGCTGGCAGGCGACTGCCTTTCTGCAGGTCTTCTTTATATGGTCGCTGTATACCTGGGCCCTGCTTCTTCACAAGCCGATTGGCTTGTCACATTCCCTTTCTCATGGATCCTCTTAACTTGAGCTTTTCGGAGCACTCGGCTTTTCTCAGTTCAAATTCTTGTGAGAGGAGATCTGATCGGCCTGCCTCATTCTGTTTGTGTGTGTTTGTTTATTTAAATAGTCACCTCTAGTCATTTACTAATTGGAAAATGTAGCATAGAATTGACTTCAGAATATCGAAAATTCAATTAAAAGACATTCCATATACCCTGGAAAGTGCACGGAGCAAAGCTGTCCAACATTAACAGACTCAGGAGTGTAGACTCGGGACAAAGCATCAAAGGACTCGTGTGTTTCTATCAAAAGGAGATTGTACATTTTGATCAAACTGAAGAAAGCCCCATTAGTTCTAAGTGAGTATCCTTAGCTTTCAGCATCTACATTCTGCACGGTTAATCATGTGCACAACAACCCAACCTCCTTAAGAAACAGCATCATATTTAGCACTTTAGTGCACACAGAATATTGACACAACATCACATGAACGCAAATCTGTATTCTCCGAATGCTCAGTATTTCTAAGACGAGTATTTCTAAGCCATTAATAATATGGAGAAAAAAATGTTGGATTAACTTTTAAATTCAAAAGTCCCCTGGCTGTTCTCCACAGAGAGGCCTTCTTGGTGCAGAGACAACTAAGCCACCACCCTAGGAGTGGCCTGGTGTCGAGTGGCCTGGTGTGCTTACCTGTATGAAAACCGGCCTTATCCCAGGCCCTGTGATCCCATCCCCCATGCTTCCTCTGACCCCGCCCACTAGGGTAGCCAACACATGTCCAGAAAGGCACAGGGACAAATCGTCCCATAGTCTTATCTCCTGGAAAATTTGATAGCAGTTGCATTATCTTTTTATCATAATGCCTTGACATTATAAATAGTTCAAAGTATATTTGATAACATGTGCTCCCAACAATATAAAAACTACTTTCCAAAAAACTATAGTTCTAACCAAACAAAATGATCCCTTGATTCTTTCCCATGCTACATCACTTGCCAAATTGCTCTCAAGAAGAACTCATTAGTTATTCCTGTTATCATTATCCTGAACTCATTAGTTATGCTGTTATCAGTAGTTTAGACCCCTCCTGACACTTTTTTTTAGTTATTTTATTTATTTATTTTTTAAACAATTTATTAGGGGCTCATACAACTCTTATCACAGTCCATACGTATACATACATCAATTGTATAAAGCACATCTGTACATTCTTTGCCCTAAGCATTTTCTTTTTTTTCCTCCTCTTTTCTTTTTTTTACATTTTATTAGGGACTCATATAACTTTTATCACAATCCATACATATACATACATCAATTGTATAAAGCACATCCATACATTCCCTGCCCCAATCATTCTCAAAAATTTGCTCTCCACTTAAGCCCTTTGCATCAGGTCCTCTTTTTTTTCCCCTCCCTCCCCGCTCCCCCCTTCCTCATGTGCCCTTGGTAATTTATACATCGTTATTTTGTCATATCTTGCCCTATCCGGAGTCTCCCTTCCCCCCCTTCTCTGCTGTCCCTCTCCCAGGGAAGAGGTCACATGTGGATCCTTGTAATCAGTTCCCCCTTTCCAACCCACTCACCCTCCACTCTCCCAGCATTGCCCCTCACACCCTTGGTCCTGAAGGTATCATCCACCCTGGATTCCCTGTGCCTCCAGCCCCCATATGCACCAGTGTACAGCCTCTGTCCTATCCAGCCCTGCAAGGTAGAATTCGGATCATGGTAGTTGAGGGGAGGAAGCATCCAGGATCTGGGGGAAAGCTGTGTTCTTCATCGGTACTACATTGCACCCTGACTGACCCGTCTTCTCTCCTAAACCCCTCTATGAGGGGATCTCCACCTCCTGACACTTCTGAGGGAGATATTTGGATGTATTATTTTTTTTGTCTCACTTGTATATAGAAGAAAGCAATACCATGGGTATTATGGAGAAGTGAAATTACATCACCTGGCTCTGAGCTCTCCATAACTATACAGATCAGAGTATGCAAATAAGGTGTAGAGTACTCTGACTTGTGATTGGTCAGTTTTACCATTCTGCTGAGTAAGATTGGAGCCATTTCAAAAGCGGGAACAGAGACTACCATGACCGTGAAGAAAGAAGAATGGAGTCCATCCAGGATCCGTGTATGGAGAAGAAGCCGTGGCTGCTGAGACCAGAAGGCAGAGCGGTGGGCTTCCTGCCTTCAGCGGGAGGTGGGCTTGCAGAGTGGGGGTCCTCTGGCCATTTATCAATTGTTATAATTACCCAAGCAGGCCAGAGGCCAAGGGGCATGTGTGGCTGAGGTCAAGGAACAGAGATAGGTGTGCCAACCATCATGACTCAGAAGAAGCCCTTGGGGCAAAAGAAATGTATGCTTCATGTTTCAGATCTTGCACTGTCGCCTATTAGCTTTCCTAAGAAGCCCCACAATCATGGGTACTGTCGGAATCCCCCAGTGAATTATTAAATGCAGCCGAGAAGCAGAGTGCCGTGGGAGGGGTGGTTCGTATCAGAGCAGGGTAAAGAAGGTGGGAGAGTGGAGGCGTGTCAGACCTCTGCCTCGTGGGAATCATCCCTGGGCAGAAGTGGAGTTGGGGCTCTCCTCCCTCCTGAAGCCTGAGGAGGTCAGAGGTGGCCCTTATGCCATTTTTGCAGATGTAATGAAAATGAGGTGATGTAGATTAGAGCTCATTCCATTTATTTAATTTTATTGTCATTATTTTAAAAACTCCTAGACTTCTTGATTTCAGACAACCTACTTAAGGTAAATCTAAGACGTGTTCTTTTGGGCAAATCAACTGCACCAGACCACTTTAAAGCATTGAAGAACCAAGAGGTCCTTTGAGGACAGAGGTGTGCCTGACCCAAACCAGTGTGATTTCAGTCTCCTCATATGGATGTGAAAGTTGGGCAGTGACTAAGGAAACCTGCATAAGCATTGATGCATTGAAATTGGGGGGCTGGTGAAGAATATTGAAAGTACCTTAACCCCCCCCCCCCCCAATAAACAAATCTATCTTGGAAGCAGTGCATCCAGAATGGCAATCCTTAGTTTCACATACCTTAGATATATGATCAGGAGAGACCAGAACCCCAAACCAAACTCACTGCCATGAATTCAATTCTGACTCGTAGCGACCCTGCCAGACAGACTAACTACCCCCCTTTGGATTGCTAGTGCTGTACATCATTCGGGGAATGGAAAGCCTCATCCTTTCCCCATGGAGTGCCTGGTGATTTTGAACTGTAGACCTTAAGGTTAGCAGCCCAATGTGTGACCCACTATGCCATTCCACCTTTTCAGGAGAGAGGAGTCTCTGGAAAAAGACATAATGCTTGGTAGAGAATCAATGAAAAGGAAAAAATGCCCAATGAGTTGGGTTGATACACTGGTTACAGTAACAGGTTCAAACAGTAAATTGTGAGGATGGCACAATCTCTTTCATTCTGTTTACATAGCATCCAACTCAACTGTACCTAGCAACAATTATGATATTCTTTAACAGTGTTAAGAGAATGTACCTAAGATAACTGTGATGTAGTTAGTTTATTGTGCCAACCTGGACGATAAACACATGTGGGATTAATTGAAGGGTGGAGAGATAAATAGCTCAGTGAGCCTCACCTTTCTTGTCTCTCATTCTTTGATCACCGGACCAGTGTGCAGCTGCCTTGCTTGTTCTGTGCCTCAATTTCCAAGCTACACTACCTGTGGGACACCTAACCCATGTACTGTGTCGCTGTAATTTGAGATTCCTTCAAGACCTGCTTCACCACACCATTGGAATTTACACCTCTTGAGCTGGGGACTGTAGGACCCTGTCATCTGGCTGACTGTTGGTGACCTGCCTTGCTGTTTTCTGCCTGTGCCCCCAGATAGCCTAAATTGCTCTAGAGGAATACCCAGCGGCCCTCAAGACTTGAAGGACTGCCAGTGTCTCACAACTGTCTCACAGGAGCCATTTGCACTGCTTTATAATTTATATATATATAAAATTATTAGCATTCTGGGTTTTTTTCCTCTAGAGTGCCCTGTCTAACACAAACTGGTAGTGTAGTGGGCTACATATTGAGCGGCCAACTCAGAAAGTCAGCAGTTCAAACCCACTAGCCAGTCTGAGGAACGAGAATGAGGCAGGCTAGTTCAGTAAATATTTACAGGCTTGAAAACTATATATAGGGTGGCTATAAGTTGGAATCAACTCAGTGGCTGTGAGTACAAGTGTATTGTGGAATATGGTGCTTTGTATATGAAGACATGTCAGTTTGTAGCATTGGTGACTGTGAGGCCAGGTTGACTAGAGAAACAAACCCAGGAACACTCACGTGTGTAAGCGAGAGCTTTGTATAAAGAGCAATTGAATATTCAGACAACATCCCAGTCCAGTCCAGATCAAGTCTATAAATCCAGTATTAGCCCTTAAGTCCTTCTTTGGACTCGCAAGGTCACATGCAATGATGCAGAATGCAGGATGGTCACAGGCTGGTGGATGCAAAGTCTTGTAGTTCCAGTGGCAGTGGATGCATCTCCTTTCTCTGTCTGCCATCAGTGTAGCTCCATGCATCTTGTCAAGAGGAAGGTGAAGTAGAGAGTGTGTCCCACCTCCAGGGAGGAAGAGAGGAAGTTCCCAGAATCCTCATGAGGAGGCCACACCCACAAGGAACAATCACCAGGCTGTACCTGGTTGACAGGCTAGGCTCCACCCTTCCATTCTTTTCTCAAGTTGACATGAAATTGTGTAACTACCACACTGACCTTACCAAAGGGAAAAAACATGAAGGGATTTTTTTGTGTTGTGTTTTCCTCTCTCTTTCTGCAGAAACCAAGCTCCTTTCCACTGAAGTATATGATTGAGGCTTCCACCCATTTAGATATTGACCCCTAGCATGCATGTTGCATCCTGTCAACCAGAATAGTAACCATGGTTACACGAAATGATGCAGCAGGTCTATAACCACTTGATGACATGATTTATCTTTGAGGGCAGAAAGTAAATTCTAACTATAATGTTGTTTGGAGTTACAGTATCTTTTCCCTTCATTTTACAGGTATTGCATGCACATTACCCAATTTTTTAAAACAAAGAAGAGTGTGCAGGAGAAAATGAAACGATCTCTTCCTTTATGTACCAGTATGTTAATATTTGCATTTATTTTTGTAGCTTTTCAAAACTCACACACACATTCTCATTTGTGGTGTAGACTCCCACTTGTCTTTCTGCTAAAATCCAGTTCAGTTTTGTGATGAAATCCTCTTCTGTCTTTGTCTTACGTGACATTGCTGCTGTGTGCTGTCCAGGTGAGTCGGACTCAGAGTGATCCTTTAAGAGAGGTAGAACTGCCCAGAGCCATTCCTGGGCTGTTATCTTTGTAAGAGTGCCAGGTCCTTTCCTCCTTGGCATAGTTGGCAGATTCCATCGAGTGTCCTTTTGCTTAGTGCTGACTGATAACCCTTGTACATACCACCTGCACACCAAGATGCATTTATCTGAGCCATTAAATACCTGCAACATGATTTTAAATGACTTAGCTTTTCAGATGTACTATAACTTGCATCACTATTCTAGGTCATTTCTTAGATGTAATTTTAAGTCCCGAATCACTTCTATGTCCTAGTAGTAGTATCTCATTATGGGGTTTAAGCTTAGACCCAAACCCGTTCTCATTGAGTCAATTGTGATTCATAGCAACCCCATGGAATAGCTCCCTAAGTCTGCCCAGGCTATATCTCTTGACAGGAGCAGACTGTCCCATCTTTGAATGGTGTAGCAATGGGCTTGAACCACTGACCTTGTGAAAGCAACCCAGTGCTTAATTTGTTATGTCACCAGTTTCTTAAGCTTATCAAATTCTGGTTCATAGCGACCCGATAGGACAGGGTAAGAACGCCCCTGTGTGTTTCTGAGATTAACTCTTTATGGGAGTAGAAAGTGTTGCCCTTCTCCCTCGGTGGTTTCAAACTGCTGACCTTGCTGTTAGCAGCCCAATGCATAACCACTACAGCACCAGGGCTATAGCACCCCTATAGACCCTATACCAAGTAGAACTGCCCTTTTGAGTGTCCGAGGCTGTGAAGCTTTATGGGAGCAGACAGCCTCATCTTTCTCCGGTGGAGTGGCTAGCAGTTTTGAACCACTGACTGTGCCGAGTGAGAGGTAGCACAAATTAGAAGCCTTGACAGTCATCACAGGCTTGTGAGCAGCGGCTGCCAGTGCAGTTCACCCGAGACACGCAGGTCCACGGGCATCGTGTCCAGGTGTCCCAGGAGTGGTGGCCGGTCTGTAGCTCATAGATGTTGGTGTTGGCATCGTAGGGATAAACTACTCCCATGGCACCAAAGCGTCTCCCCATTCTCTCTCCTGGCTGATCTGGGCTGGCTTTGAGCCCTTGGTTCCAGGTTCCCAGACCTACCCCTGCAGATCAAATTAGGATCCAGGTACCTTCCTGCTGCAATTAAAATAAAATAAAAGCAGCTGTAAATGTTACTAAAATAACAATTCCACTTGCTCCTTAGCAGGCTGCTTTGAGAAACTGGATCGCACAGGTGCCCAGAGTGCCTCTGAATATTCAGCCCCATTGTCTGCCTGGCTCTCTGTCCATCTGAGCAGATTGGAATCTCGGTCGAAAGTGTCCACGAACAACAACCTTGTCTGTGAGGGTGAACTCCTGGCATGTCACTGCAGCAGGGGACAGTTGCCTTGGCATGAGGCTTTTGCAGCCCCATAGGACCCTCTGCGTATGGGACCCTGTGCTTGGTGTCACATTTTTTAAAGATCATATTATTGGGGGCTCTTACAACTCTTAGAACAATCTACACATCAGTTGTATCAAGCATATCTGCTATCATTTTTTCCCTAGACATTTACTTTCTATTGAGCCCTTGGTATCAGCTCTTCTTTTTTCCGTCCTGCCTCCCCTCCCCTTTGGTGTCCACATTTTATCTTCAGTATCTTGGATTTCCTAAGTTTGTGTTTTTTTTTTAACAAGGGGACCTGCATTTTCATCAAGCATTGAATCCCACAGGATGGTGGATCCTGACTGGGGTGGAAAGAAAGACATTGGGGAAAAAAATTATATATATAAAATCTTTTGAATGATTCTGTCTCAGACATTGTACCAAAGAGAAGGAAAAATCAGCACCAGCTGCCTGCCTTCTCTGCAGGAAGCGGCCTGTGGGACTTTAAAGAGACTGCCGTGAAGGGCTAACTGGAGCAGCTCCTGGAAGCCGCACCCCGGGAAGGTGCCTGGGAGCTCCTGGCAGCGCAGGACTGACTGGCTGCAGGACAAAGCCCTGCCAGACACAATGCCCCCGGAGCTGCTGCCCTGTGCCTTTAGTGAAAAGCCATCCTGTGCCTCATCTCTCGAGGAGGGGAACATGTCCATCCTCGGTCCTTTGTTTGCTTCTGAGCTGTATCTTTCTGGCTCTTTGTACAAGCTGCCATTTCCAGTCCCCCGTGGTCCAGAATCTCTGTGTGGAACACTCCGCGGGAGGGAGAGGATGCCTCTTTTAGCCTTGTCATCCTGCCCCTCCCAGTGGAAGTCCCTCTTTGTCAGAAGAGAGCCTAGATCCTCTGCGGAATTGCCTAATACTCAAATTCTCAGTGCCTGCGGGAGAGATGGGCAACAGAAACCCCATACTTCTCTCCTGCTCTTGTTCTACTGAGATGTGATCTGGTGGAGTGTTACTTTAGTTTGCGTGTGTGAACAGCCGTCCGTTTGGTTTGGTTTCTTTCCTTTTTCCAAAGGCAAAGTTCCCGAGTCCGTGTCCTTTTTAAAACTCCACAGGATGCGGATAAACTCTCCCGGGAAAAGGACTGTCCCAGAGCCTCCCATTCCCTAACGTAGTTCTACTGAGCGTGCCAGGTTATGAACTGTTTATTTCCACTCAGCCAGGAGCTAGGAGCAGAGATTGGGAATGATCAGTTAAAACCTCTAGTTAAAACCTCTAGTAGCAGTTTGCCTGTTGTAGGCTCGTATCTCATATGTATTTTTCCATATTGTATACGTTTTACAAAAAGATGATATGTACCATCTCTTACAAGTAGAGGACCAGTGAAAAACAGGAAGACCGTCAATGTATGGAATGACACAGTGGCTGCAACAGTGGCGGTTTTGAGGATGGTGCCGGGCTGGTCAGTGGTTCTTCCTGTTGTGCGTGGCTCGCTAAGCTTCAGAACCAACTCGACAGTACTTGACAACATCACCGCCG